>NC_092093.1:500085-800085 GCF_045679555.1 Salvelinus alpinus | reverse complement strand
CAACTACATAACTACATACCAACTGTTATACCAACTACATAAATACATACCAACTGTTATACCAACTACATAACTACATACCAACTGTTATACCAACTACATAACTACATACCAACTGTTATACCAACTGTTATAGCAACTACATAACTACATACCAACTGTTATACCAACTACATAAATACATACCAACTGTTATACCAGCTACATAAATACATACCAACTGTTATACCAACTACATAACTACATACCAACTGTTATACCAACTACATAAATACATACCAACTGTTATACCAACTACATAACTACATACCAACTGTTATACCAACTACATAAATACATACCAACTGTTATACCAACTACATAACTACATGTCAACTGTTATACCAACTACATAAATACATACCAACTGTTATACCAACTACAAAAATACATACCAACTGTTATACCAACTACATAAATACATACCAACTGTTATAACAACTACATAACTACATACCAACTGTTATACCAACTACATGAATACATACCAACTGTTATACCAACTGTTATACCAACTACATGAATACATATCAACTGTTATACCAACTACATAAATACATACCAACTGTTATACCAACTACATAACTACATACCAACTGTTATACCAACTACATAAATACATACCAACTGTTATACCAGCTGTTATACCAACTACATGAATACATACCAACTGTTATACCAACTACATAAATACATACCAACTGTTATACCAACTACATAAATACATACCAACTGTTATACCAACTACATAAATACATACCAACTGTTATACCAACTACATAAATACATACCATCTGTTATACCAACTACATAACTACATGGCAACTGTTATACCAACTACATAAATACATACCAACTGTTATACCAACTACAAAAATACATACCAGCTGTTATACCAACTACATAAATACATACCATCTGTTATACCAACTACATAACTACATACCAACTGTTATACCAACTGTTATACCAACTACATAAATACATACCAACTGTTATAACAACTACATAACTACATACCAACTGTTATACCAACTGTTATACCAACTACATGAATACATACCAACTGTTATACCAACTGTTATACCAACTACATGAATACATATCAACTGTTATACCAACTACATAAATACATACCAACTGTTATACCAACTACATAACTACATACCAACTGTTATACCAACTACATAAATACATACCAACTGTTATACCAACTGTTATACCAACTACATGAATACATACCAACTGTTATACCAACTACATAAATACATACCAACTGTTATACCAACTACATAAATACATACCAACTGTTATACCAACTACATAAATACATACCAACTGTTATACCAACTACATAACTACATGGCAACTGTTATACCAACTACATAAATACATACCAACTGTTAAACCAACTACATAAATACATAGCAACTGTTATACCAACTACATAAATACATACCAACTGTTATACCAACTACATAACTACATACCAACTGTTATACCAACTACATAACTACTTACCAACTGTTATACCAACTGGTATACCAACTACATGAATACATACCAACTGTTATACCAGCTGCATAAATACATACCAACTGTTATACCAACTACATAACTACATACCAACTGTTATACCAACTACATAAATACATACCAACTGTTTTACCAACTACATAACTACATGGCAACTGTTATACCAACTACATAAATACATACCAACTGTTATACCAACTACAAAAATACATACCAACTGTTATACCAACTACATAAATACATACCAACTGTTATACCAACTACATAACTACATACCAACTGTTATACCAACTACATAAATACATACCAACTGTTATACCAACTACATAACTACATACCAACTGTTATATCAACTACATAAATACATACCAACTGTTATACCAACTACATAACTACATACCAACTGTTATACCAACTACATAACTACATACCAACTGTTATACCAACTACATAAATACATACCAACTGTTATACCAACTGTTATACCAACTACATAACTACATACCAACTGTTATACCAACTACATAACTACATACCAACTGTTATACCAACTGTTATACCAACTACATAACTACATACCAACTGTTATACCAACTACATAAATACATACCAACTGTTATACCAACTGTTATACCAACTACATAACTACATACCAACTGTTATACCAACTGTTATACCAACTACATAACTACATACCAACTGTTATACCAACTGTTATACCAACTACATAACTACATACCAACTGTTATACCAACTACATAACTACATACCGACTGTTATACCATAAATACATATCAACTGTTATACCAACTACATAAATACATACCAACTGTTATACCAACTACATAAATACATACCAACTGTTATACCAACTACATAAATACATACCATCTGTTATACCAACTGTTATACCAATAGTAATAATAATATGCATATTGTGCGATCTAGAATAGAGTACGAGGCCGTTTAAATTGGACACGATTTTTTCCCAAAGTGAAAACAGCGCCCCCCTATCCCAAAGAAGTTAAACCAACTGTTATACCAACTGTTATACCAACTGTTATACCAACTACATAAATACATACCAACTGTTATACCAACTACATAAATACAAACCAACTGTTATACCAACTGTTATACCAACTACATAACTACATACCAACTGTTATACCAACTACATAAATACATACCAACTGTTATACCAACTACATAACTACATACCAACTGTTATACCAACTACATAACTACATACCAACTGTTATACCAACTGTTATAGCAACTACATAACTACATACCAACTGTTATACCAACTACATAAATACATACCAACTGTTATACCAACTACATAAATACAAACCAACTGTTATACCAACTGTTATACCAACTACATAACTACATACCAACTGTTATACCAACTACAAAACTACAAACCAACTGTTATACCAACTACATAACTACATGGCAACTGTATGTGTATATATGTATGTATGTATGTATGTATGTATGTATGTATGTATGTATGTATGTATGTATGTATGTATGTATGTATGTATGTATGTATGTATGTGTATGTATGTATGTATGTATGTATGTATGTATGTATCTATGTATGTATGTATGTATGTATGTATGTATGTATGTATGTATGTATGTATGTATGTATGTATGTATGCGTATACATGTATGTGTGTATGCGTATATATGTATGTGTGTATGTATGTATGTATGTATGTATGTATGTATGTATGTATGTATGTATGTGTGTATGAGTATATATGTATGTGTGTATGTGTGTATGTGTGTGTATGTTTATGTGTGTGTGTTGCTGATGTTAGTTTACTTAGACACATGCTGTTCGTGCTTTATAATTACAGGGAGTCTCCTGATGTTGAACCTTTGCTGTTCTCACAATGAACCCATTTACTACTTAGAACTGTCACACACACACACACACACACACACACACACACACACACACACACACACACACACACACACACACACACACACACACACACACACACACACACACACACACACACACACACACACACACACACACACACACACACACACACACACACACACACACACACACACACACACTAATACACTAACACATATACACTAACACACAAACACTCACAAACCAACCATTTGAAAGGAATTCAGAGAAATAAACAGAAAAGAGAGAACACAACCCTTTCACGCCACTGGGAATTTTAATATTCCACACTTCTCCGCTTCTCTCATCCCTCTCTCCCTCTCTCCCTCTCTTCCCCCGTTCCTTTGTCTCTCTGATTATGCAGCTGATCCCAGGGTGCACTGCTCTCTGCGATCATCCACCTGTCAATCACACACACATGCACCCACCTTAGTGTCATTCTGCCAAGTGTTGATGTACAGGAGAAGATATTAATGGTATCATTGTTAACACAACACACACGTTATACTCTCAACGTTAAACAGATAGTTTTATTGTTTTAATGTTCAAAAGATAATTACTCTCAACGTTAAACAGATAGTTTTAATGTTAAACAGATAATTACTCTCAACGTTAAACAGATAGTTTTATTACTCTCAACGTTAAACAGATAGTTTTCATGTTAAACAGATAATTACTCTCAACGTTAAACAGATAGTTTAAATAATCTCAATGTTAAACATATAGTTTTAATACTCTCAATGTTAAACAGATAACTGTAATACTCTCAATGTTAGACAGATAGTTTTATGGTACAACACTGGTAAAACATCTATAAAGTAATATAAAGCTTTATCATTACCTACTCTGATAACTTTTAGGAATGCAGTTATGATAATGTTTATGTGTGGATAATCCACCCTACCGCCTCTACAGTGGAGACTGATGGAGCATCTATGAACACATCTATCTCTCCTTCTCTCTCTCCTTCCCTCTTTCCTTTTCTCCCTCCTTTCCTCTTTCCTTCCCTCTCTCCTTCTCTCTCTCCTTCTCTCTTTCCCTATGTACCTACACGGACATATCCACCTCAACTATCTCGTACCCCTGTATATTGACTCGGTACGGGTCCTCCTTGTATATAGCCAAGTTATTGTTTTTATTGTGTCACTATTACTACTATTTTACATTTTTATTTGCTAATCTTTTTTCTTTTTAACTGTGCATTGTTCAGAAAGGGCTCATAAGTAAGCATTTCACAGTAAAATCTACACCTCTTGTATTTGGCGCATGTGACAAATAAAATTGGATTTGATATGATCCATCTCCTCCTCTCTGTACTCTCTGTCCTCTCCCTCCTCTCTCTCTGCTTCTCTCTCTCCTCCTCTCTCTCTCCTTCTCCCTCTCCGCTTCTCTTCTCTCTCTCTGCTTCTCTCTCTCCTCTCTCTCTGCTTCTCTCCTCTCTCTTCTCTCTCTCCTCCTCTCTGTCCTCTCTGTCCTCTCCCTCCTCTCTTTCTGCTTTTCTCTCTCCTCCTCTCTGTACTCTCTGTCCTCTCCCTCCTCTCTCTCTGCTTCTCTCTCTCCTCCTCTCTCTCTGATTCTCTCTCTCCTCCTCTCTGTACTCTCTGTCCTCTCCCTCCTCTCTCTCTCCTTCTCCCTCTCCGCTTCTCTCCTCTCTCTGCTTCTCTCCTCTCTCCGCTTCTCTCTCTCCTCCTCTCTCTCCGCTTCTCTCCTCTCTCTCTGCTTTTCTCTCTCCTCCTCTCTCTCTGCTTTTCTCTCTCCTACTCTCTCTCTCCTTCTCCCTCTCTCTTCTCTCTTGGCTGTAATCTCATGTGTGCTGATATAGAGTTTCCATGGTAACGCAGTGGTCTTGTGGATTAGGACACACACAAACGCACGCACGCACGCACGCACACACACACACACACACACACACACACACACACACACACACACACACACACACACACACACACACACACACACACACACACACACACACACACACACACACACACACACACACACACACACACACACACACACACACACACACACACACACACACACACACACACACACACACACACACACACACACACACACACACACACACACACACACACACACACACACACACACACACACACACACACACACACACACACAGCCACAGGTGCTCCACGAATTAGAGTGCAGCTTCCCTTCTCTATTTCTCTCTGTCTGTGTTTTTCCATGTCTCCCTCTCTGTCCTTCTCTCTCTATCCATCCCTCTTGCTCCTCCCCCACTCTTTCTCTCTTTCTATCGCTCTCTCTCCATCTCTCCCCCTCCCTCTCTCTCCTCTCTGGTTTGATTTGACAGAATCTGGGGCAGCGGATCATAATTAGTGATGCAGCTAATTTCCCACAATGCCCTGCAGCACTGGTCTCCAGCGGCGCCAGCGGCCCGCTCATACATATTGAACAATATGCTAATAAGTATGCTAATAAGCATCACTATGACCAGGTGAGCTGCTTCCACGACGAAAGGCCAATCAAAACACAGACACACTGACCAATCAGTTCCCAGAACACAGACAAACTGACCAATCGGATCCCAGAACACAGAAACCTGACCAATAAGATCCTAGAACACAAACATACTGAATATTCAGATCCAAGAACATAGACACACTGACCAATCAGATTACATAACACAGACACATTGACAAATCAACATCCAGAACCCAAACTAATATGGCAAAAATTACACCTAGCCAATCAGAAGGTATGATGGAGCTACCGTATTACTAAAATCCACTGATATCTACCCTGGCTCTCCGAACACGGATACCACATTACTAAAATCCACTGATATCTACCCTGGCTCTCCGAACACGGATACCATATTACTAAAATCCACTGATATCTACCCTGGCTCTCCGAACACGGATACCACATTACTAAAATCCACTGATATCTACCCTGGCTCTCCGAACACGGATACCACATTACTAAAATCCACTGATATCTACCCTGGCTCTCTGAACACGGACACCACATTACTAAAATCCACTGATATCTACCCTGGCTCTCTGAACACGGACACCACATTACTAAAATCCACTGATATCTACCCTGGCTCTTCGAACACGGATACCACATTACTAAAATCCACTGATATCTACCCTGGCTCTCCGAACACGGATACCACATTACTAAAATCCACTGATATCTACCCTGGCTCTCCGAACACGGATACCACATTACTAAAGTCCACTGATATCTACCCTGGCTCTCCGAACACGGATACCACATTACTAAAATCCACTGATATCTACCCTGGCTCTCCGAACACGGATACCACATTACTAAAATCCACTGATATCTACCCTGGCTCTCTGAACACGGATACCACATTACTAAAATCCACTGATATCTACCCTGGCTCTCTGAACACGGATACCACATTACTAAAATCCACTGATATCTACCCTGGCTCTCCGAACACGGATACCACATTACTAAAATCCACTGATATCTACCCTGGCTCTCTGAACACGGATACCACATTACTAAAATCCACTGATATCTACCCTGGCTCTCCGAACACGGATACCACATTACTAAAATCCACTGATATCTACCCTGGCTCTCCGAACACGGATACCACATTACTCAAATCCACTGATATCCATCCTGTCTGTTCGACCCAGGAGATCCATTGCGTCTTTCCGACCAGACATACCATAGTGGTAATATCTACTGAGATCAATCCTGTCTGTCATACCAATGATACCATATTACTAATGTAAGCTGACATCAGTCCTGTCTGTCAAACCAAGGATACCATATTACTAATATAAGCTGAGTCCATCCTGTCTGTCCGACACTGGACACCATATTACTAAAATCTACTGATATCCATCCTCAGGAAACCATATTACTAATATCCACTGATATCCATCCTGTCTGTCATACCCAGAAGATCCATCCTGTCTGTACAACCCTGGATACCATAGTAATAATATCCACTGAGATTCATCCTGTCTTTACAACCCCGGATACCATAGTAATAATATCCACTGAGATTCATCCTGTCTTTACAACCCCGGATACCATAGTAATAATATCCACTGAGATTCATCCTGTCTTTACAACCCCGGATACCATAGTAATAATATCCACTGAGATTCATCCTGTCTGTACGAACCCCGGATACCATAGTAATAATATCCACTGAGATTCATCCTGTCTTTACAACCCCGGATACCATAGTAATAATATCCACTGAGATTCATCCTGTCTTTACAACCCCAGATACCATAGTAATAATATCCACTGAGAATCATCCTGTCTTTACAACCCCGGATACCATAGTAATAATATCCACTGAGATTCATCCTGTCTGTACGACCCCGGATACAATATTACTAATATCCACTGAGATTCATCCTGTCCAACCTCGGTGATCCATCCCACCTGTCCGACCCTGGATACCATTTTAAGTATCAGGTATGAAGGTAAGACCCAGATGCAGACAACGTCAAATTAACAATGGTTTAGGGTTAGGGTTAGGGTTAGGGTTAGGGTTACAGGGGCAGGCAATAGACAGGTCAAGGCAGGCAGGGGTCAGTAAACCAGAGGTGAGGCAAAGGTACAGGTTGGCAGACAGGCTCAGGGTAAGGAGAGACAAGGGTCAAAACCAGGAGGGAGAGAAAAAGAGAGACTGGGAAAAGCAGGAGCTGAGACATAACCGCTGGTTGACAAACAAGATGAACTGGAAACAGACAAACAGAGAACACAGGTATAAATACACAGGGGATAACGGGGAAGATGGGTGACAGCTGGAGAGGGGTGGAGACAATTATAAAGACAGGTGAAACAGGTCAGGGTGTGACATTAAGTATATCCACGAAAATCCATCCTGTCTGTCCGACCCGGGATACTATATTAACAACTTCTTAGGGATAGGTGCCCCGTCAACGGGACAGTTGTAAATCATGCAGTGCCTTGTATCACGGTCGCAGATTTGAGAGAAACAACAAATGTCGGTACATATAAGTGTCTTATATCGTCTGAAAGCTTAAAATCTTGTTAATATAACTGCACTGTCCAATTTACAGTAGCTATCACTTTTTTCACCGCGATAGGTTTGATAAATTCACCTCTGAAGGTGAAATGTGTACTTACATTCTGAAATCTTGCTCTGATTTATCTTCCAAAGGGTCCCAGAGATAACATGAAGTGTTGTTTTGTTAGAAAAAATCATTTTTCATATCCTAAAAAGGTTCACATAGCACGATCGATTTTGTATTTCCACTCGTTCAATTTGCGAAGAAAGGAATCTGTGAAAATCTAACCCTAAACTTTGTTTCAACCAGTCAAATTACGTTCGTATTTATTCCTCAGAGATCCTAGAACATAAGCAGATTTCACTATATCATTAGGAGTGTAGTATATCCTATAGAACACCAAATTTGGTCAGAGAGCGACGCCTTCATGGCACGCCGATGATGCAGGCGGTCTTAACCTGTCTAGGACTGAACCCCGTTCCGCTAGCGGAACCCCTCGCCAACAGCCAATGAAATTGCAGGGTGCCAAATAAAAATCTCATAAATCAAATTTCTCAAACATACAAGTATTAGGCACCATTTTAAAGATAACATTCTCGTTAATCCAGCCACAGTGTCTGGTTTCAAAAATGCTTTACAGCGAAAGCTCCACAAACGATTATGTTAGGTCACCATCAAGTCACAGAAAAACCCAGCCATTTTTCCCGCCAAAGAGAGGAGTCACAAAAAGCACAAATAGAGATAAAATTAATCACTAACCTTTGATGATCTTCATCAGATGACACTCATAGGTCTTCATGTTACACAATACATGTATGTTTTGTTCGATAAAGTGCATATTTATATCCAAAAATCTCATTTTACATTGGTGTGTTATGTTCAGTAGTTCAAAAACATGCTGTGATTTTGCAGAGAGCCACATGAATTCACAGAAATACTCATTATAAATGTTGATGAAAATTCAAGTGTTATGCATGGAACTTTAGATACACTTCTCCTTAATGCAACTGTCAGATTTTTTTTAAACTTCACGGAAAAAGCATAATCTGAGTACAGCGCTCAGAGCCCAAACCAGCCAAAATAAATATCCGCCATGTTGCGCAGTCAACATTAGTCATAAATAGCATTATAAATATTCACTTACCTTTGATGATCTTCATCAGAATGCACTCCCAGGAATCGCAGTTCCACAATAAATGTTTGTTTTGTTCGATAATGTCCATCATTTACGTCCATTTATGTTTAAATAGCTTCTTTTGTTAGGGCGTTTGGTAAACAAATCCAAAAGCGCGTTCAGGTCCAGTCGGACGAAAAGTTCAAAAAGTTATATTACAGGTCGAAGAAACTTGTCAAACTAAGTATAGAATCAATCTTTAGGATGTTTTTATCATAAATGTTCAATAATGTTCCAACCGGAGAATTCCATTGCCTGTAGAAAAGCAATGGAACGAGAGATACCTCTCATGTGAAATGCGTGTGACTGAGAACGAGGCTGCTGCCAGACCCCTTAGTCAGACAGCTCTCATCCGGCCCCCCTTCACTGGAGAAGCCTGAAACAACGTTCTAAAGACGGTTGACATCTAGTGGAAGCCGTAGGAAGTGCAACATAACCCATATCCCACTATGTATTTCAATCAATTTTCAATCAATTTTATTTTATATAGCCCTTCGTACATCAGCTAATATCTCGAAGTGCTGTACAGACACCCAGCCTAAAACCCCAAACAGCTAGTAATGCAGGTGTAGAAGCACGGTGGCTAGGAAAAACTCCCTAGAAAGGCCAAAACCTAGGAAGAAACCTAGAGAGGAACCAGGCTATGAGGGGTGGCCAGTCCTCTTCTGGCTGTGCCGGGTGGAGATTATAACAGAACTATGCCAAGATGTTCAAAAATGTTCATAAGTGACAAGCATGGTCAAATAATAATCATGAATAATTTTCAGTTGGCTTTTCATAGCCGATCATCAAGAGTTGAAAAACAACAGGTCTGGGACAGGTGGCGGTTCCATAACCGCAGGCAGAACAGCTGAAACTGGAATAGCAGCAAGGCCAGGCGGACTGGGGACAGCAAGGAGTCACCACGGGCGGCAGTCCCGACGCATGGTCCTAGGGCCCAGGTCCTCCGAGAGAAAGAAAGAGAGAAGGAGAAAATTAGAGAGAGCCAAGATTTTCAAAATGTTCATAAATGACAAGCATGGTCAAATAATAATCAGGAATAAATCTCAGTTGGCTTTTCATAGCCGATCATTAAGAGTTGAAAACAGCAGGTCTGGGACAGGTAGGGGTTCCATAACCGCAGGCAGAACAGTTGAAACTGGAATAGCAGCAAGGCCAGGCGGACTGGGGACAGCAAGGAGTCACCACGGCCGGTAGTCCCGACGTATGGTCCTAGGGCTCAGGTCCTCCGAGAGAAAGAAAGAGAGAAGGAGAAAATTAGAGAGAGCCAAGATTTTCAAAATGTTCATAAATGACAAGCATGGTCAAATAATAATCAGGAATAAATCTCAGTTGGCTTTTCATAGCCGATCATTAAGAGTTGAAAACAGCAGGTCTGGGACAGGTAGGGGTTCCGTAACCGCAGGCAGAACAGTTGAAACTGGAATAGCAGCAAGGCCAGGCGGACTGGGGACAGCAAGGTGTCATCATGCCCGGTAGTCCTGACGTATGGTCCTAGGGCTCAGGTTCTCAGAGAGAAAGAGAGAACGAGAGAATTAGAGAGAGCATACTTAAATTCACACAGGACACTGGATAAGACAGGAGAAGTACTCCAGGTAACCAACTGACCCTAGCCCCCCGACACATAAACTACTGCAGCATAAATACTGGAGGCTGAGACAGGAGCGGTCAGGAGACACTGTGGCCCCATCCGAAGAAACCCCCGGACAGGGCCAAACAGGAAGGATATAACCCCACCCACTTTGCCAAAGCACAGCCCCGCACCACTAGAGGGAAATCCTCAACCACCAACTTACAATCCTGAGACAAGGCCGAGTATAGCCCACAAAGGTCTCCACCACAGCACAAACCAAGGGGGGGCGCCAACCCAGACAGGAAGATCACGTCAGTAACTCAACCCACTCAAGTGACGCACCCCTCCTAGGGACGGCATGAAAGAGCACCAGCAAGCCAGTGACTCAGCCCCTGTAACAGGGTTAGAGGCAGAGAATCCCAGTGGAGAGAGGGGAACCGGCCTGGCAGAGACAGCAAGGGCGGTTCGTTGCTCCAGAGCCTTTCCGTTCACCTTCACACTCCTGGGCCAGACTACACTCAATCATATGACCTACTGAAGAGATAAGTCTTCAGTAAAGACTTAAAGGTTGAGACCGAATCTTCGTCTCTCACATGGGTAGGCAGACTGTTCCATAAAAATGGAGATCTATAGGAGAAAGCCCTGCCTCCCGCTGTTTGCTTAGAAATTCTAGGGACAATTAGGAGGCCTGCGTCTTGTGACCGTAGCGTACGTATTGGTATGTACGGCAGGACCAACTCGGAAAGATAGGTAGGAGCAAGCCCATGTAACGCTTTATAGGTTAACAGTAAAACCTTGAAATCAGCCCTTGCCTTAACAGGAAGCCAGTGTAGGGAAGCTAGCACTGGAGTAATATGATCAAATTTCTTGGTTCTAGTCAGGATTCTAGCAGCCGTATTTAGCACTAACTGAAGTTTATTTAGTGTTTTATCCGGGTAGCCGGAAAGTAGAGCATTGCAGTAGTCTAACCTAGAAGTAACAAATGCATGGATTAATTTTTCTGCATCATTTTTGGACAGAAAATGTCTGATTTTTGCAATGTTACGTAGATGGAAAAAAGCTGTCCTTGAAACAGTCTTGATATGTTCGTCAAAAGAGAGATCAGGGTCAAGAGTAACGCTGAGGTCCTTCACAGTTTTATTTGAGACGACTTTACAACCATCAAGATGAATTGTCAGATTTAACAGAAGATCTCTTTGTTTCTTGGGACCTAGAACAAGCATCTCTGTTTTGTCCGAGTTTAAAAGTAGAAAGTTTTCAGCCATCCACTTCCTTATGTCTGAAACACAGGATTCTAGCGAGGGCAATTTTGGGGCTTCACCATGTTTCATTGAAATGTACAGCTGTGTGTCATCCGCATAGCAGTGAAAGTTAACATTATGTTTTCGAATAACATCCCCAAGAGGTAAAATATATAGTGAAAACAATAGTGGTCCTAAAACGGAACCTTGAGGAACACCGAAATGTACAGTTGATTTGTCAGAGGACAGACCATTCACAGAGACAAACTGATATCTTTCCGACAGGTAAGATCTAAACCAGGCCAGAACTTGTCCGTGTAGACCAATTTGGGTTTCCAGTCTCTCCAAAAGAATGTGGTGATCGATGGTGTCAAAGGCAGCACTAAGGTCTAGTAGCACGAGGACAGATGCAGAGCCTCGGTCTGACGCCATTAAAAGGTCATTTACCACCTTCACAAGTGCAGTCTCAGTGCTATGATGGGGTCTAAAACCAGACTGAAGCATTTCGTATACATTGTTTGTCTTCAGAAAGGCAGTGAGTTGCTGCGCAACAGCTTTTTCAAAATTTTTTGAGAGGAATGGAAGATTCGATATAGGCCGATAGTTTTTTATATTTTCCGGGTCAAGGTTTGGCTTTTTCAAGAGAGGCTTTATCACTGCCACTTTTAGTGAGTTTGGTACAGATCCGGTGGATAGAGAGCTGTTTATTATGTTCAACATAGGAGGGCCAAGCACAGGAAGCAGCTCCTTCAGCAGTTTAGTAGGAATAGGATCCAGTATGCAGCTTGAAGGTTTAGAGGCCATGATTATTTTCATCATTGTGTCAAGAGATATAGTACTAAAACACTTAAGTGTCTCTCCCGATCCCAGGCCCTCGCAGAGCTGTGCAGATCCAGGACAGCTAAGCCCTGGAGGAATACGCAGATTCAAAGAGGAGTCCGTAATTTGCTTTCTAATGGTCATGATCTTTTCCTCAAAGAAGTTCATGAATTTATTACTGCTGAAGTGAAAGCCATCCTCTCTTGGGGAATGCTGCTTTTTAGTTAGTTTCGCAACAGTATCAAAAAGAAATTTTGGATTGTTCTTATTTTCCTCGATTAAGTTGGAAAAGTAGGATGATCGAGCAGCAGTGAGGGCTCTTCGGTACTGCACGGTACTGTCTTTCCAAGCTAGTCGGAAGACTTCCAGTTTGGTGTGGCGCCATTTCCGTTCCAATTTCCTGGAAGCTTGCTTCAAAGCTCGGGTATTTTCTGTATACCAGGGAGCTAGTTTCTTATGACAAATGTTTTTCGTTTTTAGGGGTGCAACTGCATCTAGGGTATTGCGCAAGGTTAAATTGAGTTCCTCAGTTAGGTGGTTAACTGATTTTTGTCCTCTGACGTCCTTGGGTAGGCAGAAGGAGTCTGGAAGGGCATCAAGGAATTTTTGTGTTGTCTGAGAATTTATAGCACGACTTTTGATGCTCCTTGGTTGGGGTCTGAGCAGAATATTTGTTGCGATTGCAAACGTAATAAAATGGTGGTCCGATAGTCCAGGATTATGTGGAAAAACATTAAGATCTACAACATTTATTCCATGGGACAAAACTAGGTCCAGAGTATGACTGTGGCAGTGAGTAGGTCCAGAGACATGTTGGACAAAACCCACTGAGTCGATGATGGCTCCGAAATACTTTTGGAGTGGGTCTGTGGACTTCTCCATGTGAATATTAAAATCACCAAAAATTAGAATATGATCTGCTATGACTACAAGGTCTGATAGGAATTCAGGAAACTCAGAGAGGAACGCTGTATATGGCCCAGGAGGCCTGTAAACAGTAGCTATAAAAAGTGAATGAGTAGGCTGCATAGATTTCATGACTAGAAGCTCAAAAGACGAAAACGCCATTTTTTTTGGGTAAATTGAAATTTGCTATCGTAAATGTTAGCAACACCTCCGCCTTTGCGGGATGCATGGGGGATATGGTCACTAGTGTAACCAGGAGGTGAGGCCTCATTTAACACAGTAAATTCATCAGGCTTAAGCCATGTTTCAGTCAGGCCAAACACATCAAGATTATGATCAGTGATTAGTTCATTGACTATGACTGCCTTTGAAGTGAGGGATCTAACATTAAGTAACCCTATTTTGAGATGTGAGGTATCACGATCTCTTTCAATAATGGCAGGAATGGAGGAGGTCTTTATCCTAATAAGATTGCTAAGGCGAACACCGCCATGTTTAGTTTTGCCCAACCTAGGTCGAGGCACAGACACAGTCTCAATGGGTATGGCTGAGCTGACTACACTGACTGTGCTATTGGCAGACTCCACTAAGATGGCAGGTTGGCTAACAGCCTGCTGCCTGGCCTGCACCCTATTTCATTGTGGGGCTAGAGGAGTTAGAGCCCTATCTATGTTGGTAGATAAGATGAGAGCACCCCTCCAGCTAGGATGGAGTCCGTCACTCCTCAGCAGGTCAGGCTTGGTCCTGTTTGTGGGTGAGTCCCAGAAAGAGGGCCAATTATCTACAAATTCTATCTTTTGGGAGGGGCAGAAAACAGTTTTCAACCAGCGATTCAGTGCTGAGACTCTGCTGTAGAGCTCGTCACTCCCCCTAACTGGGAGGGGGCCAGAGACAATTACTCGATGCCGACACATCTTTCTAGCTGATTTACACGCTGAAGCTATGTTGCACTTGGTGACCTCTGACTGTTTCATCCTAACATCGTTGGTGCCGACGTGGATAACAATATCTCTATACTCTCTACACTCGCCAGATTTAGCTTTAGCCAGCACCATCTTTAGATTAGCCTTAACGTCGGTAGCCCTGCCCCCTGGTAAACAGTGTATGATCGCTGGGTGATTCGCTTTAAGTCTAATACTGCGGGTAATGGAGTCGCCAATGACTAGGGTTTTCAATTTGTCAGAGCTAATGGTGGGAGCCTTCGGCGTCTCAGACCCCGTAACGGGAGGAGTAGAGACAAGAGAAGACTCAGACTCAGACTCCGACTCGCTACATAATGGGGAGAACCGGTTGAAAGTTTCTGTCGGCTGAATGAGCGACACCGGTTGAGCATTCCAACAGCATTTCCCTCCAGAAGCCATGAGAAAGTTGTCCGGCTGCGGGGACTGTGCGGGGGGATTTATACTAACGTTACTATCTGTACTTACTGGTGGCACAGACGCTGTTTCTTCCTTTCCTACACTGAAATTACCCTTGCCTAACGATTGCGTCTGAAGCTGGGCTTGTAGCACAGCTATTCTCGCCGTCAGGCGATCGTTCTCCTGTATATTATGAGTACAGCGACTGCAATTAGAAGACATCGTGTTAATGTTACTACTTAGCTTCGGCTGTTGAAGGTGTTGACGAACCATGTCCAGATAAAGCGTCCGGAGTGAAAAAGTTGAATGAGGGAAAAAAAGTTGCGATGGAAAAACTAAAAATATAAACGGTAATTAAAAACAAAAACAAAACAAAAAACGTAAAGTTGTCAGCTAGCAAAGTAAAGTTGGCAGCAAAACGCCCAGCAACACGTCTGCAGATTCAACAGGAAGTGACGCAATAACGCTTGTCGTGTGTACCGCTATTTGATAGGGATGAGTTCAAAAACTACAAACCTCAGATTTCCCACTTCCTGTTTGGATTTTTTCTCAGGTTTTTGTCTGCCATATGAGTTCTGTTATACTCACAGACATCAATCAAACAGTTCTTTCTATCCAAATCTACTAATAATAATATGCATATATTAGCATCTGGGACTGAGTAGGAGGCAGTTTACTCTGGGCACGCTATTCATCCAAAAGTGAAAATGCTGCCCCCTATCCCAAATAACTTGATTGACTGTAACTTTGACAAATAAGCACCAATCGGGGTCAAACAAAGCTAGCTAAATAGCCAATGAGCTGGGCTTTATGAAAACCCGTATCTGTTGCAACATTTTGCTGCTAACCTTGTGCGACAGCAAGCCTTTTCCTTTTGGACAACATTTACAAGAATATGGAGAGTTATGAAGTTATGAAAACTGGGTGTTTTGCAAATGTTGAACTTACAATATGGCTACTAATACTGGAAAAGCTAAATCAAAGTCGATATTGATGATATTCTTGCAGAAAAATGTAATGTAAATGTAAATGTCTCCTTCACGATTTGCCCAAATGTACCTGGTGACTTCACACTAAATGTTATGTAGCTTGCTCATACTTCAAGTTATCTGTCTGAAACCTTGCACATACACTGCTGCCCTCTTGTGGAAGCCATCAGAATTACAAGCAGAGTGATAGCTAGATGTGGGACCTTTCCCGTTGCATTTCAAAGATGGTGGTAAAAAAAAAACGGTTGTTTTTTTCTTTGTATATTCTTCTACCAGATCTATTGTGTTAAATTCTCCAAAATTCTATTCACATTTCGACAAACTTCAAGGTGTTTCCTTTCAAATGATACCAATAATATGCATATCCTTGCTTCAGGGCTTGAGCTACCGGCAGTTAGATTTGGGTATGTCATTTTAGGTGAAATTGGGGCTATCCTAATAAACACTGAGAATCATCCTGTCTGTATGACCCTGGTTAACATGTTACTAATATCCACTGAGATTAATCCTGTCTTTACAACCCCGGATTCCATATTACTAATATCCACTGAGAATAATCCTGTCTTTACAACCTCGGATACCATATTACTAATATCCACTGAGAATAATCCTGTCTTTACAACCTCGGATACCATATTACTAATATCCACTGAGATTCATCCTGTCTGTCCGACCCTGGATACAATATTATGTATATCCACTGAGATCCATCCCGTCTGTCCGACCCGGGATATCATATTATGTATATCCACTGAGATTCATCCTGTCTGTCCGACCCTGGATACCATATTATGTATATCCACTGAGATTCATCCTGCTGTCCGACCCTGGATACCATATAATGTATATCCACTGAGATTCATCCTGTCTGTCCGACCCTGGATACCATATTATGTATATCCACTGAGATTCATCCTGTCTGTCCGACCCTGGATACCATATTATGTATATCCACTGAGATTCATCCTGTCTGTCCGACCCTGGATACCATATTATGTATATCCACTGAGATTCATCCTGTCTGTCCGACCCTGGATATCATACTACTAAATTCCGCTGAGATCCAACCTGAGAGATCCATCCTGTCTGTCATACCCAGGATTTCCATTCTGTCTGTTCTACCCAGGAGATCCATCCTGTCTGTCCTACCCAGGAGATCCGTCCTGTCTATCAGACCCCAGAAACCATATTACTAGCTTCAACTGAGATCCATCCTGTCTGTCCGACCCCGTATACCATAATACTAATATCGACTTATAGCCATCCTGTCTGTCTGACATTAAATACCATATTAATAAAATCTGCTGACATCCATCTTGTCTCGCCGACCCCAGATACCATATTAATAATATCTACTGAGATCCATCCTGTCTGTCCGACCCCGTATACCATAATACTAATATCGAATTATAGCCATCCTGTCTTTACGACCTGGGAGATTCATCCCGTCTATCTGACTCTGGATAGCATATTAAAATATCTATTGTGATCCATCCTTTCACTCAGACGGGGGGCGGGGGCGTGAGCCCCCTACCCTACCCAACCCACAGCAGAGTTTGGTTTCCGGAGCACAGCCCCATGCCGGCGGCTGGCAACCCATTAATGATCCTTCCGCAGGTTCACCTACGGAAACCTTGTTACGATTTTTACTTCCTCTAGATAGTCAAGTTTGATCGTCTTCTCCGCGCTCCACCAGGGCCGTGACCGACCTCGGCAGGGCCGATCCGAGGACCTCACTTAACCATCCAATCGGTAGTAGTGACGGGCGGTGTGTACAAAGGGCAGGGACTTAATCAACGCGAGTTTACGACCCGCGCTTACTGGGAATTCCTCGTTCATGGGAAATCATTGCAATCCCCAATCCCTATCACGAGTGGGGTTGATCGGGTTACCCACGCCTCTCGGCGAAGGGTAGACACACGCTGATCCGCTCAGTGTGGCGCGCGTGCAGCCCCGGACATCTAAGGGCATCACAGACCTGTTATTGCTCAATTTTTTTATTTTTTTTTATTTCACCTTTATTTAACCAGGTAGGCTAGTTGAGAACAAGTTCTCATTTGCAACTGCGACCTGGCCAAGATAAAGCATAGCAGTGTGAACAGACAACACAGAGTTACACATGGAGTAAACAATAAACAAGTCAATAACATGGTAGAAAAGAAAAAAAAAGAGAATCTATATACAATGTGTGCAAAAGGCATGAGGTAGGCAATGAATCGAATAATTACAATTTAGCAGATTAACACTGGAGTGATAAATCATCAGATGATCATGTGCAAGAAGAGATACTGGTGTGCAAAAGAGCAGAAAAGTAAATAAATAAAAGCAGTATGGGGGGTGAGGTAGGTAAATTGGGTGGGTAGTTTACAGATGGACTATGTACAGCTGCAGCGATCGGTTAGCTGCTCGGATAGCAGATTTTTAAAGTTGTTGAGGGAGATAAAAGTCTCCAACTTCAGAGATTTTTGCAATTCGTTCCAGTCGCAGGCAGCAGAGAACTGGAAGGAAAGGCGTCCAAATGAGGTTTTGGCTTTAGGGATGATCAGTGAGATACACCTGCTGGAGCGCGTGCTGCGGGTGGGTGTAGCCATCGTGACCAGTGAACTGAGATAAGGCGGCACTTTACCTAGCATAGCCTTGTAGATGACCTGGAGCCAGTGGGTCTGACGACGAACATGTAGCGAGGGCCAGCCGACTAGGGCATACAGGTCGCAGTGGTGGGTCGTATAAGGTGCTTTAGTAACAAAACGAATGGCACTGTGATAAACTGCATCCAGTTTGCTGAGTAGAGTATTGGAAGCTATTTTGTAGATGACATCGCCGAAGTCGAGGATCGGTAGGATAGTCAGTTTTACTAGGGTAAGTTTGGCGGCGTGAGTGAAGGAGGCTTTGTTGCGGAATAGAAAGCCGATTCTTGATTTGATTTTGGATTGGAGATGTTTGATATGAGTCTGGAAGGAGAGTTTGCAGTCTAGCCAGACACCTAGGTACTTATAGATGTCCACATATTCTAGGTCGGAACCGTCCAGGGTGGTGATGCTAGTCGGGCGTGCGGGTGCAGGCAGCGAACGGTTGAAAAGCATGCATTTGGTTTTACTAGCGTTTAAGAGCAGGTGGAGGCCACGGAAGGAGTGTTGTATGGCATTGAAGCTCGTTTGGAGGTTAGATAGCACAGTGTCCAAGGAAGGGCCGGAAGTATATAGAATGGTGTCGTCTGCGTAGAGGTGGATCAGGGAATCGCCCGCAGCAAGAGCAACATCATTGATGTATACAGAGAAAAGAGTCGGCCCGAGAATTGAACCCTGTGGTACCCCCATAGAGACTGCCAGAGGACCTGACAACATGCCCTCCGATTTGACACACTGAACTCTGTCTGCAAAGTAGTTGGTGAACCAGGCAAGGCAGTCATTAGAAAAACCGAGGCTACTGAGTCTGCCGATAAGAATATGGTGATTGACAGAGTCGAAAGCCTTGGCCAGGTCGATGAAGACGGCTGCACAGTAATGTCTTTTATCGATGGCGGTTATGATATTGTTTAGTACCTTGAGCGTGGCTGAGGTGCACCAGTGACCGGCTCGGAAACCGGATTGCACAGCGGAGAAGGTACGGTGGGATTCGAGATGGTCAGGGATCTGTTTGTTGACTTGGCTTTCGAAGACCTTAGATAGGCAGGGCAGGATGGATATAGGTCTGTAACAGTTTGGGTCCAGGGTGTCTCCCCCTTTGAAGAGGGGGATGACCGCGGCAGCTTTCCAATCCTTGGGGATCTCAGATGATACGAAGGAGAGGTTGAACAGGCTGGTAATAGGGGGTGCGACAATGGCGGCGGACAGTTTCAGAAATAGGGGGTCCAGATTGTCAAGCCCAGCTGATTTGTATGGGTCCAGGTTTTCCAGCTCTTTCAGAACATCTGCTATCTGGATTTGGGTAAAGGAGAAGCTGGGGAGGCTTGGGCGAGTAGCAGCGGGGGGGGCGGGGCTGTTGGCCAAGGTTGGAGTCGCCAGGAGGAAGGCATGGCCAGCCATTGAGAAATGCTTGTTGAAGTCTTCGATTATCACGGATTTATCGGTGGTGACCGTGTTACCTAGCCTCAGTGCAGTGGGCAGCTGGGAGGAGGTGCTCTTGTTCTCCATGGACTTTACAGTATCCCAGAACTTTTTGGAGTTAGAGTTACAGGATGCAAATTTCTGCTTGAAAAAGCTGGCCTTTGCTTTCCTGACTGACTGCGTGTATTGGTTCCTGACTTCCCTGAACAGTTGCATATCGCGGGGGCTCTTCGATGCTATTGCAGTTCGCCACAGGATGTTTTTGTGCTGGTCGAGGGCAGTCAGGTCTGGAGTGAACCAAGGGCTATATCTGTTCTTGGTTCTGCATTTTTTGAACGGAGCATGCTTGTCTAATATGGTGAGGAAGTAACTTTTAAAGAATGACCAGGCATCCTCAACTGACGGGATGAGGTCAATATCCTTCCAGGGTACCCGGGCCAGGTCGATTAGAAAGGCCTGCTCGCAGAAGTGTTTTAGGGAGCGTTTGACAGTGATGAGGGGTGGTCGTTTGACCGCGGACCCGTGGCGGATACAGGCAATGAGGCAGTGATCGCTGAGATCTTGATTGAAGACAGCAGAGGTGTATTTGGAGGGCAGGTTGGTCAGGATAATGTCTATTAGGGTGCCCATGTTTACGGATTTAGGGTTGTACCTGGTGGGTTCCTTGATGATTTGTGTGAGATTGAGGGCATCAAGCTTGGATTGTAGGACTGCCGGGGTGTTAAGCATATCCCAGTTTCGTGTGGCTGAACGCCACTTGTCCCTCTAAGAAGTTGGATGCCGACCACTCGGGGCCGCATAACTAGTTAGCATGCCGGAGTCTCGTTCGTTATCGGAATTAACCAGACAAATCGCTCCACCAACTAAGAACGGCCATGCACCACCACCCACAGAATCGAGAAAGAGCTATCAATTTGTCAATCCTTTCTGTGTCCGAGCCGGGTGAGGTTTCCCGTGTTTAGTCAAATACCCGGGAGATTCATCAAGTTTGTCCTTCCCAGGAGATCCGTCCTGTCTATCAGACCCCGGAAACCATATTACTAGCATCCACTGAGACCCATAATGTGTGTCTGACATTAAATACCATATTAATAAAATCAACTTATATCCATATTGTCTCGCCGACCCTGGATACAATTTTACTAATATCCATCCTGTCTGTCCGACCCGGAATACCATATTATTAAATTCCTCTAAGATCCGTCCAATCTGCCCAACCCGGGAGATCCATCACATCTGTCTGACCCGGCATGCAATATTAATAATATCTATTGAGAGTCATCCTGTCTGTCCGACCCCAAATATCATATTAAGTAAATCCACTAAGATCAATCCTGTCTGTCCGACCCCCGATAACACATTACAAAAATATAATGATGTCCATCCTTTCATTCCGACACGGGAGAGCTATCGCGTCTGTCCAACCTGGCATACCACATTAATAATATCTACAGAGATCCATCCTGTATGTCCAACCCCGTATACCATAGTACTAATATGGACTTATATCCATCCTGTCTGCCCAACTGAGGAGTTCAATCCCGTCTGTCCGACCCTGGATACCATATTATGCATATCCACTGAGACCCATCCTTTCTGTCCGACCCTGTATTCTATATTTTTAATATCCACTGACATCCATTCTGTTTGTCCAACCCCGGATACCATATTACTAAATTCAACTGATATCTATCATGTCTGTCTTATCCCATATACAATATTACTAATATCCCCTGAGATCCATTCTGTCGGTCCAACCCTGAATTCTACCTCAAGTCATACACCAAAGTAGTCTGCTGAACATTCCACTGCGAAACCACCATAAGTAACCCCTAACCCTACCAAACCACCATTACTGTCCCTAACCTACCATACCAAACTGATATCTGAGTGTTGACAGTAGTTGTTATCTGAGAGTTGAAAGTAGTTGTTAATTGACATCTGATAGTTGTTGTTAGTTAATAACTGATATCAGTTGTCAGTTAATTTATTTAACTAGGAAAGTCAGTCAAGAACAAATTCTTATTTTCAATGACGGCCAAGGAACAGAACGACAGACTTTTACCTTGTCAGCTCAGGGATTTGATCTTGCAACCTTTCGGTTACTTGTCCAACACTCTAACCACTAGGCTACCTCCTGCCTGATATCTGATTGTTGATAGTAGTTGTTTGTTGATAAATGACCCTCATTGTAAAATAAGATTTGGTTCTTAAACTTGTCTAGGTAAATAATGGTTAAATAAAAAAAGAGTAGTTGTTAGATGATAACTGATATCTGAGAGTTGTTAGTTGATAAATGATAACTGACATCTGATAGTTGATAGTATCTGTTAGTTGATAACTGATAGTTGATAGTAGCTGTTAGTTGATAACTGATAGTTGATAGTAGCTGTTAGTTGAACACTCATAGTTGATAGTAGCTGTTAGTTGAACACTCATAGTTGATAGTAGCTATTAGTTGATAACTGATATATGAGAGTTGATAGTAGTTGTTAGTTGATAACTGATATCAAATAGTTGATTGTAGTTGTTCATTGATAATTGATATCTGATAGTTTAAAGTAGTTAATTAATAACTGATATCTGATAGTTGATAGTAGTTGTTTGTTGATAACTGATATCTGATTGTTGATTGTAGTTGTTAGTTGATAACTGATATCTGATAGTTGATAGCAGATAAGTTCATTGCTGGAACGGCATTCAGAGACTCTGTAAGTTGTGTGTCTGAGTGTGTTAGTGTGTATTTGTGCTTGTGATTGAGAATTGTGGTTGTGTTCCCCTGAGAGATCCTCCATTAATTGTGAAGAGAAGCAGCCTGAGGGCGACACTAGAGACCTGAACACAGACAGACAACTGACAGCCTCTCTCTCTCTCTCTCTCTCTCTCTCTCTCTCTCTCTCTCTCTCTCTCTCTCTCTCTCTCTCTCTCTCTCTCTCTCTCTCTCTCTCTCTCTCTCTCTCTCTCTCTCTCTCTCTCCCTGCAGTGAGTTATTCTGTCCAGTAGAGGGGGCAGCAGCAGTGTTGTGGCAGTACACAACATTGTCAGAAATATAATGGGGTTTATAGGACTTATAATCAATGGATACACTAGGAAAGGATTGAAGTGCATTTTGTGTCCACACACACACACACACACACACACACACACACACACACACACACACACACACACACACACACACACACACACACACACACACACACACACACACACACACACACACACACACACACACACACACACGCACACACACATGCACACAGACACACAGATGTAGCAGATGGTAGGGATTAGTGTGTATGTGAGTGTGTAGCCTCAGGCTATGTTCAACAATGCATTATTCCTGAGTGCACCAGTTAAGAGAGGCACTCCATCACCATGGTGACCAAAGACTTTGTTGTAAACACACACAGTTAAATATTTTAGTTTGTTTTATATTTTGTATATAATAGGGTTGGGTTAGTTACAGCTATAGTATAATAACATTAGAAATGTCCCATCGGGCAAAACCATGACGTAACATCTAATCAGCATCTCATTTTGGTTGTTAGTTAATATAGTTGCTAGTAAACATCAATGGAACAAAACTTAAAATAACACGCTGATGTTGATTAGTGGTTGAAGGAAAGGACCCTGCTGTCCGACCAGGGAGCAGACTGAGGACAGGAGGAAAGGACCCCGGCTGTCCAACCAGGGAGCAGTCTGAGGACAGGAGGAAAGGACCCCTGCTGTCCAACCAGGGAGCAGACTGAGGACAGGAGGAAAGGACCCCTGCTGTCCAACCAGGGAACAGACTGAGGACAGGAGGAAAGGACCCCTGCTGTCCAACCAGGGAGCAGACTGAGGACAGGAGGAAAGGGACCCCTGCTGTCCAACCAGGGAGCAGAATGAGGACAGGAGGAAAGGACCCCTGCTGTCCAACCAGGGAGCAGACTGAGGACAGGAGGAAAGGACCCCGGCTGTCCAACCAGGGAGCAGACTGAGGACAGGAGGAAAGGACCCCGGCTGTCCAACCAGGGAGCAGACTGAGGACAGGAGGAAAGGACCCCGGCTGTCCAACCAGGGAGCAGACTGAGGACAGGAGGAAAGGACCCCTGCTGTCCAACCAGGGAGCAGACTGAGGACAAGAGGAAAGGACCCCTGCTGTCCAACCAGGGAGCAGACTGAGGACAGGAGAAAGGACCCCTGCTGTCCAACCAGGGAGCAGACTGAGGACAGGAGGAAAGGACCCCGGCTGTCCAACCAGGGAGCAGACTGAGGACAGGAGGAAAGGACCCCTGCTGTCCAACCAGGGAGCAGACTGAGGACAGGAGGATTTGGAGTCCATCCAAATCATCTTGGCTCCTGGACTCTGCATTTCAAGGCTGCATTGAAACAATGACTGTTAAATGATCCAAGACCAGCTCAGTTAATCTCTACCATTGTGACAATGAGTCATCATAATGCTGCATCAAATGTACATGATCTTAAGGGCAATGGTAAACACAATGTAAGTAATTTAATTGATGTACCCCTAACTGCACCGAATACATCTGTTTATCCTACAGCTATTGTAAGCAGTAATCATGAGCCTATAAACCAGAGTTACACTGTTAGCACTGAGGCGGTGTGCACTAGTAGGAAGACCACTTTATGCAGCTCACCCTGCACTATCAGCCTATCTCTGTGTACTTCTGATACGCTTCCCAGTAAAGCATTAAAAACAATCAAGCAACCCAGAAAAGTGCTAGAAATGGTACATATTAACATATGTAGCCTAAGAAACCAGGTCCAATAACCTGCTTGTAACAGATGACATTCATATTCTGATCTCTGAAACTCATTTAGATAATATCTTTGATGATACAGTGGTAGAAATACATGGTTATAACATCTACCGAAAAGACAGAAATGCCAACAGGGGTGGTTTTGCTGTCTATATTCAGAACCAGATTCCTGTAAAGATTAGAGAGGATCTCATGTTAAATACTGTTGAAGTAATATGGCTACAGGTTCATCTGCCTCACCTAAAGCCCATTCTGGTGGGAAGCTGCTATAGACCACCAAGTGCTAACAGTCAGTATCTGGATAACATGTGTGAAATGCTTGATAATGTATGTGATATCAACAGAGAAGTATATTTTCTGGGTTATTTAAATATTGACTGGCTACACAGGAAAAAACTTAAAACTGTAACCAGTGCCTGCAACCTGGATCAGGTTGTCAGTCAACCTACCGTAAACAAGGGCAACCTCATACATTTACATTACATTTAAGTCATTTAGCAGACGCTCAAGTTGCCATCCATATACACCTCTGCTGCCTTCAACCAAGATCTCAGCGATCTCTGCCTCATTGCCTGCATCCATAATGGGTCTGCGGTCAAACGACCACCCCTCATCACTGTCAAACGCTCCCTAAAACACTTCAGTGAGCAGGCCTTTCTAATCGACCTGGCCCAGGTATCCTGGAAGGATATTGACCTCATCCCGTCAGTAGAGGATGCCTGGTAATTATTTAAAAGTGCCTTCCTCACCATCTTAAATAAGCATGCCACATTCAAAAAAAAATGTAGAACTAGGAACAGATATAGCCCTTGGTTCACTCCAGACCTGACTGCCCTTGACCAGCACAAAAACATCCTGTAGCGTACTGCATTAGCATCGAATTTCCCCCGTTATATGCAACTTTTCAGGGAAGTTAGGAACCAATATACACAGGCAGTTAGGAAAGCTAGGGCTAGCTTTTTCAAACAGAAATTTGCATCCTGTAGCACAAACTCAAAAAATTCTGGGACAATGTAAAGTCCATGGAGAATAAGAGCACCTCCTCCCAGCTGCCCACTGCACTGAGGCTAGGAAACAATGCCAGCACCGATAAATCCACTATAATTGAGAATTTAAATATGCATTTTTTTTTTTACGGCTGGCCATGCTTTCCACCTGGTTATCCCAACCCCGGCCAACAGCCCTGCACCCCCCACAGCAACTTGCCCAAGCCTCCCCCATTTCTCCTTCACCCAAATCCAGATAGCTGATGTTCTGAAAGACCTGCAAAATCTGGACCCCTACAAATCAGCTGGGCTAGACAATCTGGACCCTCTCTTTCTAAAATTATTATTATTAGCCTTTTCAACCTCTCTTTTGTATCGTCTAAGATTTCCAAAGATTGGAAAGCTGCCGTGGTCATTCCCCTCGTCAAAGGGAGAAACTCTAGACCCAAACTGCTACAGACCTATATCTATCCTGCTCTGCCTTTCTAAAGTCTTCGAAAGCCAAGTTAACAAACAGATTACCGACCATTTCAAATCCCACCGTACCTTCTCTGCTATGCAATCTGATTTCAGAGCTGGTCATGGGTGCCCCTCAGCCACGCTCAAGGTCCTAAACAATATCATAACCACCATCGATAAGAAACATTACTGTGCAGTCGTATTCATTGACCTGGCCAAGGCTTTCGACTCTGTCAATCACCACATTCTTATCGGCAGACTCAACAGCCTTGGTTTCTCAAATGACTGCCTCGCCTGGTTCACCAACTACTTCTCTAATAGAGTTCAGTGTGTCAAATCGGAGGGCCTGTTGTCCGGACCTCTGGCAGTCTCTATGGGGGTGCCACAGGGTTCAAGGGCCGACTCTCTTCTCTGTATATATCAATGATGTCACTCTGGCTGCTGGTGATTCAATGATCCACCTCTACGGAGACAACATCATTCTGTATACTTCTGGCCCTTCTTTGGACACTGTGTTAACTAACCTCCAGACGAGCTTCAATGCCATACAACTCTCCTTCCGTGGCCTCCAGCTGCTCTTAAATTCAAGTCAAACTAAATGCTTGCTCTTCAACCGATTGCTGCCCGCACCTGCCCGCCCATCCAGCATCACTACTCTGGACGGTTCTGACTTAGAATATGTGGACAACTACAAGTACCTAGTTGTCTGGTTAGACTATAAACTCTCCTTCCAGACTCACATTAAGCATCTATAATCCAAAATTAAATTTCGAATCAGCTTCCTATTTTGCAACAGAGCATCCTTCACTCACGCTGCCAAACATACCCTCGTAAAACTGACTATCCTACCGATCCTCGATTTCGGCGTTGTCATTTACAAAACAGCCTCCAACACTCTTCTCAACAAATTGGATGCAGTCTATCACAGTGCCATCCATTTTGTCACCAAGCCCCATATACTACCCACCACTGCGACCTGTATGCTCTCGTTGGCTGGCCCTCGCTTCAAACTCGTCGCCAAACCCACTGGCTCCAGGTCATCTACAAGTCTTTGCTAGGTAAAGCCCCGCCTTGTCTCAGCCTTGTCTCAGCTCAGGTCACCATAGCAGCACCCACACGTAGCACTCGCACCAGCAGGTATATTTCACTGGTCACTCCCAAAGCCAATTCCTCTTTTGGCCGCCTTTCCTTCCAGTTCTCTGCTGCCAATGACTGGAACGAACTGCAAAAATTGCTGAAGCTGGAGACTCATATCTCCCTCACAAGCTTTAAGCACCAGCTGTCAGATCGGCTCACAGATCACTGCACCTGTACATAGCCCATCTGTGAATAGCCCATCCAACTACCTCATCCCCATACTGTATTTATTTATTTATCTTGCTCCATTGCACCCCAGTATCTATACTTGCACACTCAGCTTCTGCACATCTATCACTCCAGTGTTTAATTGCTATATTGTAATTACTTTGCCACCATGTCCTATTTATTGCCTTACCTCCCTTATCTTACCTCATTTACACTCACTGTATACAGTGGGGCAAAAAAGTATTTAGTCAGCCACCAATTGTGCAAGTTTTCCAACTTAAAAAGATGAGAGAGGCCTGTAATTTTCATCATAGGTACACTTCCACTATGACAGACAAAACGAGAAAAAAATCCAGAAAATCACATTGTAGGATTTTTAATGAATTTATTTGCAAATTGACCTGATGCACCTCTCCTAGGGACGGCATGGGAGAGCACTAGCAAGCCAGTGACTCAGCCCCCGTCATAGGGTCAAAGGCAGAGAATCCCAGTGGAGAGAGGGAGCCATCCAGGCAGAGACAGCAAGGGTGGTTTGTCACTCCAGTGCCTTGCCATTCACCTTCGCACCCCTGGGCCAGACCACACTCAATCAATAGGACCTACTGAAGAGATGAGTCTTCAGTATAGACAAAGGTTGATATCAAGTCTGCGTCTCTCACATGGATAGGCAGACCAGACCATGAAAATGTATCCCTATAGGAGAAAGCTCTGCTTCCAGCTGTTTACATAGAAATTCTACAAATAATAAGGAGGCCTGTATCTTGTTACCGTAGCGTACGTGTAGGTATGTACGGCAGGACCAAATTGGAGAGAAGGGTAGGACCAAGTCCATGTCATGCTTTGTAGGTTAGCAGTAAAACCTTGAAATCAGCCCTTGCCTTAACAGCAAGCCAGTGTAGGCTACCAATGGAGTAATATGTGACCCGTTTCAGGAAACTAGGCGTATGTCGCAAGTCACGACTTCACAGGAGAGCCGTTTAAAAGTAAAAAACATATTTTTATCAAAATGCATTTTTTGGCAGAAATGCCTTCTCGAACATGTGAACTTTCATGTGCCTTAATATCAAACTTGTATGTCATCTGTAAATTTGAATAAAATTGTTAAATTACAAGCCTAGTTGGTTTAGCCACAGAAAAAGGGCGTAATCTTCCCGCTAGCCATGATTGGCTGAGATAATGAGTGGGCTGGATATGCTGAGAGATGAGTTTGGATTGGTCTACCATATAGCACGCGCCTGTCTATTGGAGCTGGTCAGTATGTCTAGGTAATCGTGTCGACCGCGGCTCTTTTTAAATGTATCATGTAGTAAAACTGCATAAATCTATTGTCAAGTTACTGTACTGTTAGCTAGCTAACGTTAGCTCGCTGGCTCGTTAGCTAACGTTATGTGTATCAATCAAATTTCAATAAAATGTATTTAGAAAGCCCTTCTTACATCAGCTGATGTCACAAAGTGCTGTACAGAAACCCAGCCTAAAACCCCAAGCAGCAAGCAATGCAGGTGTAGAAGGACGGTGGGTAAGAAAAACTCCCTAGAAAGGCCAAAACCTAGGAAGAAATCTAGAGAGGAACCAGGCTATGAGGGGTGGCCAGTGCTCTTCTGGCTGTGCTGGGTGGAGATTATAACAGAACATGGCCAAGATGTTCAAATGTTCATAGATGACCAGCAGGGTCAGATAATAATAATCACAGTGATTGTAGAGGGTGCAACAGGTCAGCACCTCAGGAGTAAATGTTAGTTGGCTTTTTATAGCCGATCATTCAGAGTATCTCTACCGCACCTGCTGTGTCTAGAGAGTTGAAAACAGCAGGTCTGGGACAAGGTAGCACATCCGGTGAACAGGTCAGGGTTCCATAGCCACAGGCAGAACAGTTTAAACTGGAGCAGCAGCACGACCAGGTGGACTGGGGACAGCAAGGAGTCATCAGGCCAGGTAGTCCATGAGGCATGGTCCTAGGGATTAGGTCCTCCGAGAGAAAGAGAGAGAGAAAGAGAGAGAGAGAGAGAAAGAGAGAGAGAGAGAGAGAGAGAGAGAGAGCATACTTAAATTCACACAGGATACCAGATAAGACAGAAGAAATACTCCAGATATAACAAACTGACCCTAGCCCCCGACACAAACTAATGCAGCATAAATACTGGAGGCTGAGACAGGAGGGGTCGGGAGACACTGTGGCCCCATCCGATGATACCCCCGGACAGGGCCAAACAGGCAGGATATAACACAACCCACTTTTCCAGAGCAAAGCCCCCACACCACTAGAGGGATAACTTCAACCACTAACTTACTATCCTGAGACAAGGCCAAGTATAGCCCACGAAGATCTCCCCCACGGCACAAACCCAAGGGGGGGGGCGCCAACCCGGACAGGAAGACCACGTCACTAACCCAATCAAGTGACACACCCCTTGTGGTTTGTTGCTCCAGTGCCTTTCCGTTTACCTTCACACTCCTGGGCCAGATTGCACTCAATCATAGGACCTACTGACAAGATAAGTCTTTAAAAAAGACTTAAAGGTTGAGACCGAGTTTATGTCTCTCACATGGATAGGCAGACCATACCATAAAAATGGAGCTCTATAGGAGAAAGCCTGCCTCCAGCTGTTTGCTTAGAAATTCCAGGGACAGTTATGAGGCCTGCGTCTTGTGACTGTAGCGTACATGTACACGTATAGGTATGTACGGCAGGACCAAATCGGAAAGATAGGTAGGAGCAAGCCCATGTAATGCTTTGTAGGTTAGCAGTAAAACCTTGAAATCAGCCCTAGCCTTAACAGGAAGCCAGTGTAGAGAGGCTAGCACTGGAGTAATGTGATCCAATTTTGGGGTTCTTGTCAAGATTCTAGCAGCCGTGTTTAGCACTAACTGAAGTTTATTTAGTGCTTTATCCGGGTAGTAGAGCATTGAAGTAGTCTAATCTAGAAGTGACATTAGCATGGATACATTTTTCTGCATCATTTTTGGACAGAAAGTTCCTGATTTTTGAAATGTTACATAGATGGAAAAAATCTGTCCTTGACACAGTCTTGATATGTCCAGAGTAACAGATTTATTTGAGACGACTGTACAACCATCAAGATTAATTGTCAGATTCAACAGAAGATCTCTTGGTTTCTTGGGACCTAGAACTAGCATCTCTCTTTTGTCCGAGTTAAAAGTAAAACATTTTCTGAAATCCACTTCCTTATGTCTGAAACACAAGCTTCCAGGGAGGGCAATTTTGAGGCTTCACCATGTTTCATCAATGTACAGCTGTTTATCGTCTATATAGCAGTGAAAGTTGACATTGTCTTTCCGAATGACATCACCAAGAGGTAGAATATATATTGAAAACAATAGTGGTCCTAAAACAGAACTTTGAGTAACACCGGAACTTAACATTGATTTGTCAGAGGACAAACCATCCACAGAGACAAACTGATATCTAAGATCCTAACCAGGCTAGAACTTGTCCACGTAGACCAATTAGGGTTTCCAATCTCTCCAAAAGAATGTAATCAATGGTGTGAAAAGTAGCCCGAAGGTCTAGGAGCAAGAAGACAGATGCAGAGCCTTGGTCTGATACCATTTAAAGTCATTTTCCCACCTTCATGAGTGCATTCTCAATACTATGATGGGGTCTAAAACCAGAATGGAGTGTTTTGTTTTCATTATTTCTTTTCAGGAAGGCAGTGAGTTGCTGAGCAACAGCTTTTTCATAAATATTTGTGGAATGGGAGATTCGATATAGGCAAGTAGTTTAACAACTTTTCCTGGTCAAGGTTTGGCTTTTTCAGGACAGCCTTTATTACTACCACTTTTAGTGAGTTTGGTACACATCATGAGGATAGGGAGCTGTTTATTATGTTCAACATAGTAGGGCCAAACACAGGAAGTTGCTCTTTCCGTAGTTATTTGGATAGGGTCCAGTAGGCAGCTGGAAGGTTTAGAGGCTATGACTATTTTCGTGAATGTGTCGAGATACTTGAGTGTCTCCATTGATCCGAGGTCCTGGCAGTTCTGTGCAGACTCAGGGCAACATGAGTCTGCAATTTGCTTTGTTATGATCATGATCTTTTCGTCGACGTGAATCTTCTTCAGGATCGGTGTCCCGTCCACAGGACGGATGAGCTAACTTAGGCCAATGCGATTAGCATGAGGTTGCAAGTAACAAGAACATTGACAAATCTGATATTGGCAGAAAGCTTAAGTTCTTGTTCATCTAACTGCACTGTCCAATTTACCGTAGCTATTACAGTGAAATAATAGCATGCTATTGTTTGAGGAGAGTGCACAGTTTTGAACTTGAAAAGTTATTGATAAACCAATTAGGCTCATTTGGACAGTCTTGATACCAAATTTTGAACAGAAATGCAATGGTTCATTGGATCAGTCTAAAGAATTGCCGATACACTGCTGCCATCTAGTGGCCAACATCTAAATTGCAACTAGGCTGGCAATAATACATTATGGCCTTCCTCTTGCATTTCAAAGATGATACTTCTTTTTTTTAACGGTTGTTTTTTTCTTCATAATATCTTTTACCAGATCTATTGTGTTATATTCTCATACATTCCTTTCACATTTCCACAAACTTCAAAGTGTTTCCTTTCAAATGGTATCAAGAATATGCATATCCTTGCTTCAGGGCCTGAGCTGCAGGCAGCTAGATTTATATTATTATAAATGTATTTTACATTTACATTTACATTTAAGTCATTTAGCAGACGCTCTTATCCAGAGCGACTTACAAATTGGTGCATTCACCTTATGATATCCAGTGGAACAGCCACTTTACAATAGTGCATCTAACTCTTTTAAGGGGGAGGGGGGGGTTAGAAGGATTACTTTATCCTATCCTAGGTATTCCTTAAAGAGGTGGGGTTTCAGGTGTCTCCGGAAGGTGGTGATTGACTCCGCTGACCTGGCGTCGTGAGGGAGTTTGTTCCACCATTGGGGTGCCAGAGCAGCGAACAGTTTTGACTGGGCTGAGCGGGAACTGTACTTCCTCAGAGGTAGGGAGGCGAGCAGGCCAGAGGTGGATGAACGCAGTGCCCTTGTTTGGGTGTAGGGCCTGATCAGAGCCTGAAGGTACGGAGGTGCCGTTCCCCTCACAGCTCCGTAGGCAAGCACCATGGTCTTGTAGCGGATGCGAGCTTCAACTGGAAGCCAGTGGAGAGAGCGGAGGAGCGGGGTGACGTGAGAGAACTTGGGAAGGTTGAACACCAGACGGGCTGCGGCGTTCTGGATGAGTTGTAGGGGTTTAATAGCACAGGCAGGGAGCCCAGCCAACAGCGAGTTGCAGTAGTCCAGACGGGAGATGACAAGTGCCTGGATTAGGACCTGCGCTGCATCCTGTGTGAGGCAGGGTCGTACTCTGCGAATGTTGTAGAGCATGAACCTACAGGAACGGGTCACCGCCTTGATGTGAGTTGAGAACGACAGGATGTTGTCCAGGATCACGCCAAGGTTCTTAGCACTCTGGGAGGAGGACACAATGGAGTTGTCAACCGTGATGGCGAGATCATGGAACGGGCAGTCCTTCCCCGGGAGGAAGAGCAGCTCCGTCTTGCCGAGGTTCAGCTTGAGGTGGTGATCCGTCATCCACACTGATATGTCTGCCAGACATGCAGCGATGCGATTCGCCACCTGGTTATCAGAGGGGGGAAAGGAGAAGATGAATTGTGTGTCGTCTGCATAGCAATGATAGGAGAGACCATGTGAGGATATGACAGAGCCAAGTGACTTGGTGTATAGCGAGAATAGGAGAGGGCCTAGAACAGAGCCCTGGGGGACACCAGTGGTGAGAGCAGGTGGTGCGGAGACAGATTCTCGCCACGCCACCTGGTAGGAGCGACCTGTCAGGTAGGACGCAATCCAAGCGTGGGCCGCGCCGGAGATGCCCAGCTCGGAGAGGGTGGAGAGGAGGATCTGATGGTTCACAGTATCAAAGGCAGCCGATAGGTCTAGAAGGATGAGAGCAGAGGAGAGAGAGTTAGCTTTAGCAGTGCGGAGCGCCTCCGTGACACAGAGAAGAGCAGTCTCAGTTGAATGACTAGTCTTGAAACCTGACTGATTTGGATCAAGAAGGTCATTCTGAGAGAGATAGCAGGAGAGCTGGCCAAGGACGGCACGTTCAAGAGTTTTGGAGAGAAAAGAAAGAAGGGATACTGGTCTGTAGTTGTTGACATCGGAGGGATCGAGTGTAGGTTTTTCAGAAGGGGTGCAACTCTCGCTCTCTTGAAGACGGAAGGGACGTAGCCAGCGGTCAAGGATGAGTTGATGAGCGAGGTGAGGTAAGGGAGAAGGTCTCCGGAAATGGTCTGGAGAAGAGAGGAGGGGATAGGGTCAAGCGGGCAGGTTGTTGGGCGGCCGGCCGTCACAAGACGCGAGATTTCATCTGGAGAGAGAGGGGAGAAAGAGGTCAAAGCACAGGGTAGGGCAGTGTGAGCAGAACCAGCGGTGTCGTTTGACTTAGCAAACGAGGATCGGATGTCGTCGACCTTCTTTTCAAAATGGTTGACGAAGTCATCCGCAGAGAGGGAGGAGGGGGGAGGAGGGGGAGGAGGATTCAGGAGGGAGGAGAAGGTGACAAAGAGCTTCCTAGGGTTAGAGGCAGATGCTTGGAATTTAGAGTGGTAGAAAGTGGCTTTAGCAGCAGAGACAGAAGAGGAGAATGTAGAGAGGAGGGAGTGAAAGGATGCCAGGTCCGCAGTGAGGCGAGTTTTCCTCCATTTCCGCTCGGCTGCCCGGAGCCCTGTTCTGTGAGCTCGCAGTGAGTCGTCGAGCCACGGAGCAGGAGGGGAGGACCGAGCCGGCCTGGAGGATAGGGGACATAGAGAGTCAAAGGATGCAGAGAGGGAGGAGAGGAGGGTTGAGGAGGCAGAATCAGGAGATAGGTTGGAGAAGGTTTGAGCAGAGGGAAGAGATGATAGGATGGAAGAGGAGAGAGTAGCGGGGGAGAGAGAGCGAAGGTTGGGACGGCGCGATACCATCCGAGTAGGGGCAGTGTGGGAAGTGTTGGATGAGAGCGAGAGGGAAAAGGATACAAGGTAGTGGTCGGAGACTTGGAGGGGAGTTGCAATGAGATTAGTGGAAGAACAGCATCTAGTAAAGATGAGGTCAAGCGTATTGCCTGCCTTGTGAGTAGGGGGGGAAGGTGAGAGGGTGAGGTCAAAAGAGGAGAGGAGTGGAAAGAAGGAGGCAGAGAGGAATGAGTCAAAGGTAGACGTGGGGAGGTTAAAGTCACCCAGAACTGTGAGAGGTGAGCCATCCTCAGGAAAGGAACTTATCAGGGCGTCAAGCTCATTGATGAACTCTCCAAGGGAACCTGGAGGGCGATAACTGTGACAGCATGGAATTCAAAGGAGGCGATAGACAGATGGGTCAGGGGAGAAAGAGAGAATGTCCACTTGGGAGAGATGAGGATCCCAGTGCCACCACCCCGCTGACCAGAAGCTCTCGGGGTGTGCGAGAACACGTGGGCAGACGAGGAGAGAGCAGTAGGAGTAGCAGTGTTATCAGTGGTAATCCATGTTTCCGTCAGTGCCAAGAAGTCGAGGGACTGGAGGGACGCATAGGCTGAGATGAACTCTGCCTTGTTGGCCGCAGATCGGCAGTTCCAGAGGCTGCCGGAGACCTGGAACTCCACGTGGGTCGTGCGCGCTGGAACCACCAGGTTAGGGTAGCGGCGGCCACGCGGTGTGAAGCGTTTGTATGGTCTGTGCAGAGAGGAGAGAAGAGGGATAGACAGACACATAGTTGACAGGCTACAGAAGAGGCTACGCTAATGCAAAGGAGATTAGAATGACAAGTGGACTACACGTCTCGAATGTTCAGAAAGTTAAGCTTACGTTGCAAAAATTAAATTAAATCTTATTGACTAAAATGATATAGTACTGCTGGCGGTGAAGTAGGCTGGCTAGCAGTGGCTGCGTTGTTGACTTTGTTTGAAAGTGTAGCTGGCTAGGTAACTTCGACAATTTCTCAAAACTACACAATTATCTTGGATACAAGGACAGCAAAGACAACTATGTAGCTAGCTAACACTACGCTAATCAAGTCGTTCCGATGTAATGTAAGTTGTAATGTGAGTTTCTACAGTGCTGCTATTCGGTAGAAGTTGGCTAGCTAGCAGTGTTAGCTAGCAGTGTTGACTAGGTAGCAGAACGGCAGCGCGGCGGACGAAAATAGCTGGCTAGCTAACCGAATAATTACTCTAAACTACTCTAAGCTACACAATTATCTTAGATACAAAGATAGCAAAGACAACTATGTAGCTAGCTAACACTACACTAATCAAGTCGTTCCGTTGTAATGTAATCGTTTCTGCAGTGCTGCTATTCGGTGGCTAGCTGGCTAGCTGGCTAGCTAGCAGTGTTGACTACGTTACGTTACGACGAAAATAGCTGGCTAGCGAACCTCAATAACTACACAATTATCTTTGATACAAAGACGGCTATGTAGCTAGCTAAGATCAAACAAATCAAACCGTTGTACTGTAATGAAAGTGTAATGAAAATGTAATGAAAATGAAATGGTAATACTACCTGGGGAGCGAGAGTGGAAAGATTTTATATTCTATTCAGATGGCGCCTAAGAACATAGCTGACGTTTTACATTCTCCCAACCAATTGTGCCATTTTGTTAGTTTTTTTGCGTTTTGTGTAACTTATTTTTTAACTTATTTTGTATATAATGTTGCTGCTACCATCTCTTATGACCGAAAATAACTTCTGGACATTAGAACAGCGATTATTCACCGCGGACTGGAAGAAATGTTTTCCTTTAACGAGTCCGACGAGAAGGATATACTGCGTTCACTGGAACAAGCCCAGATCCCCGTAATTTAATTGAAGAAAAGACACAGGAAAAGGGGTCACAGATCTTCTGAGAATCCGTAAGCGAGCGAGTAAACTCCCACTGCCATCCGTTCTTCTTGCTAATGTGCAATCAAATTGATGACCTATGATTAAAATGCCAAAGGAACATTAAAAACTGTAATACCTTATGTTTCACCGAGACCTGGCTGAACGATGATACGGATAATATAGATCTGGAGGGATTTTCAATGCACTGGCAGAACAGAGAAGCTACATCTGGTCAAATCAAATCAAAATCAAATCAAATCAAAGTTTATTTGTCACGTCCGCCAAATACAACAGGTGTAGTAGACCTTACAGTGAAATGCTTACTTACAGGCTCTAACCAATAGTGCGAAAAAGGTATGTGTGTGTGTGTGTGTGTGTGTGTGTAGGTAAGTAAAGAAATAAAACAACAGTAAAAAGACATTTGAAAATAAGAGTAGCAAGGCTATATACAGACACCGGTTAGTCAGGCTTATTGAGGTAGTATGTACATGTAGGTATGGTGACTATGTATATATGATGAACAGAGAGTAGCAGTAGCGTAAAAAGAGGGGTTGGCGGGTTAGCGAATGTGCGGAGCACTGGTTGGTCGGCCCAATTGAGGTAGTATGTACATGAATGTCGAGTTAAAGTGACTATGCATATAAGATAAACAGAGAGTAGCAGCAGCGTAAAAGACGGGTTGGGGGGGCACACAATGCAAAAAAGTTTGGGTAACCATTTGGTTACCTGTTCAGGAGTCTTATGGCTTGGGGGTGAAAACTGTTGAGAAGCCTTTTTGTCCTAGACTTGGCTCTCCGGTACTACTTGCCATGCGGTAGTAGAGAGAACAGTCTATAACTGTGGTGGCTGGGGTCTTTGACAATTCTTAGGGCCTTCCTCTGACACCGCCTGGTATAGAGGTCCTGGATGGCAGGCAGCATTGCCCCAGTGATGTACTCGGCCGTACGCACTACCCTCTGAAGTGCCTTGCGGTCGGTGGCCGAGCAATTTCCGTACCAGGCAGTGATGCAACCGGTCAGGATGCTCTCGATGTTGCAGCTGTAGAACCTTTTAAGGATCTCCGGACCCATGCCAAATCTTTTTAGTTTCCTGAGGGGGAATAGGCTTTGTCGTGCCCTCTTTACGACTGTCTTGGTGTGTTTGGACCATTCTAGTTTGTTGTTGATGTGGACACCAAGGAATTTGAAGCTGTCAACCTGCTCCACTACAGCCCCGTCGATGAGAATGGGGGCGTGCTCGGTGCTCCTTTTCCTGTAGTTCACAATTATCTCCTTAGTCTTGGTTAAGTTGAGGGATAGGTTGTTATTCTGGCACCACCCGGCCAGGTCTCTGACCTCCTCCCTATAGGCTGTCTCGTCATTGTTGGTGATCAGGCCTACCACTGTTGTGTCGTCTGCAAACTTAATGATGGTGTTGGAGTTGTGCCTGGCCATGCAGTCGTGGGTGAACAGGGAGTACAGGAGGGGACTGAGCATGCGCCGCTGGGGAGCTCCAGTGTTGAGGATCAGCGTGGCAGATGTGTTGCTACAAACCCTCATCACCTGGGTGCGGCCCGTCAGGAAGTCCAGGATCCAGTTGCAGAGGGAGGTGTTTAATCCCAGGTTCCTTAGCTTAGTGATGAACTTTGAGGGTTCTATGGTGTTGAACGCTGAGCTGTAGTTAATGAATAGCATTCTCACATAGGTGTTCCTTTTGTCCAGGTGGGAAAGGGCAGTGTGGAGTGCAATAGAGATTGCATCTGTAGATCTGTTTGGGTGGTATGCAAATGTCAGTGGGTCTAGGGTTTCTGGGATAATGGTGTTGATGTGAGCCATTACCAGCCTTTCAAAGCACTTCATGGCTACGGACGTGAGTGCTATGGGTCTGTAGTCATTTTGGCAAGTTGCCTTTGTGTTCTTGGGCACAGGGACTATAGTGGTCTGCTTGAAGTATGTTGGTATTACAGACTCAATCAGGGACATGTTGAAAATGTCAGTGAAGACACCTGCCAGGTGGTCAGCACATGCCCGGAGCACACGTCCTGTTAATCCGTCCGGCCCCGCAGCCTTGACCTGTTTAAAGGTCTTAAAGGTCTTTAACCTTTCTCGCCCAGGGCTTCCGCTAGCGGAACACCCACAACATTCCGCTGAAAAGGCAGCGCGCGAAATTCAAATATGTAACTTTCACACATTAACAAGTCCAATACAGCAAATGAACGATAAACATCTTGTTAATCTACCTCGTGTCCGATTTTTAAAATGTTTTACAGCGAAAACACAACATATATTTATGTTAGATCACCACCAAATCCAAAAAACACACAGCCATTTTTCCCAGCCAAAGATAGTCACACAAAAGCAGAAATAGAGATAAAATGTATCACTAACCTTTGATAATCTTCATCAGATGACACTCATAGGACATCACGTTACACAATACATTTATGTTTTGTTCGATAATGTGCATATTTATATCTACAAATCTCGGTTAACATTGGCGCCATGTTCAGAAATGCCTCCAAAATATCCGGAGTAATTACAGAAAGCCACATCAAATAACAGAAATACTTATCATAAACTTTGATGAAAGATACATGTTTTACATATAATTAAAGATACACTGGTTCTTAATGAAACCGCTGTGTCAGATTTTTTAAAAACTTTAGGAAAAAGCATACCATGCAATAATCTGAGACAGAATAGAAACAACATTTCTCCACCATGTTGGAATCAACAGAAATATGAAATTACATCATAAATATTCCCTTACCTTTGATGATCTTTCATCAGAATGCAGTGCCAGGAATCCTAGTTCCACAATAAATCGTTGTTTAGTTCGATAATGTCCATTACTTATGTCCAATTAGCAACTTTAGCTAGCATGTGTAGTTCACATGTCCAAACGCTGGTGCCAGTCCAGGCGAACTCGAACGAAAACTTCAAAAAGTTATATTCCAGGTCGAATAAACTGGTCAAATTAAGTAGAGAGTCAATCTTCAGGATGTTGTTATCATATATATCCAATAACGTTCCAACCGGAGCATTTCTTCATGTCTGTATAAGTAATGGCACACATGGCCATTCCATGAGTAGCGCGCATGACCAGGAACTAGCATTCTGCCAGACCACTGACTCAAATAGCTCCCATCTTGCCCCACATCACACTAGAGGCTTCATTCCACGTTCTACTGACTGTTGACATCTAGTGGAAGGCGTAGGAAGTGCAAACAGATCCATATATTACGGGGAATTGAATAGGCGATGACTTTCACATCGACCCTTCTCAGAATTCTCACTTCCTGTTTGGAAGTTTGCCTGCCATATGAGTTCTGTTATACTCACAGACATAATTCAAACAGTTTTAGAAACTTCAGAGTGTTTTCTATCCAATAGTAATAATAATATGCATATATTATCATCTAGGACAGAGTAAGAGACAGTTCACTTTGGGCACCAATTCATCCAAAAGTGAAAATGCTGCCCCCTATCCCAAACAGGTTAAAGGTCGGCTACAGAGAGCATGATCACACAGTCGTCCGGAACAGCTGATGCTCTCATGCATGCCTCAGTGTTGCTTGCCTCGAAGCGAGCATAGAAGTGATTTAGCTCGTCTGGTATGCTCGTGTCACTGGGCAGCTCGCGGCTGTGCTTCCCTTTGTAGTCTGTAATAGTTTGCAAGCCCTGCCACATCCGACGAGTGTCGGAGCAGGTGTAGTATGATTCAATCTTAGCCCTGTATTGACGCTTTGCCTGTTTGATGGTTCGTCGCAGGGCATATTCTTATAAGCTTCCGGGTTAGAGTCCCGCACCTTGAAAGCGGCAGCTCTACCCTTTAGCTCAGTGAGAATGTTGCCTGTAATCCATGGCTTCTGTTTGGGGTATGTACGTACAGTCACTTTGGGGACGACGTCCTCAATGCACTTATTGATAAAGCCAGTGACTGATGTGGTGTTTTCCTCAATGTCATCGGAAGAATCCCGGAACATGTTCCAGTCTGTGATAACAAAACAGTCCTGTAGTTTAGCATCTGCATCATCTGACCAGGAGGATAGAGTTGTGGTCGGATTTACCAAATGGAGGGCGAGGGAGAGCTTTGTACGCGTCTCTGTGTGTGGAGTACAGGTGATCTATAATTTTTTCCCCTCTGGTTGCACATTTAACATGTTGATAGAGATTTGGTAGAACTGATTTAAGTTTCCCCGCAATAAAGTGTCCGGCCACTAGGAGCGCCGCCTGGGTGAGTGGTTTCCTGTTTTCTTATTTCCTTATACAGCCTTAGTGCCCGCATCTGTCTGTGATGGTAAATAATGTCACGGCTCCTCCTCTGCATTGCAGGAGCGGTTCCTCCTGCAGGCAGAGGAGGGTTGTTTGTGATTGGAGCCACCTGGGCTCAGGGTATAAATTGTTTCACTAATCACCTCTCGCTCTCTCTCTGCTCCTCCAGGAATGATCCTGTTTTGTTTGTTCCTTTGTAGTTTTGCATAGTTTTCACTCAGTCATATTCACACACACAGATTCACGCATCCATGCACTTTACATACACCTTACATTATAATACTTCCACACCTCATTCCTTTTTCTTAGTTTAAAGTTAATAGTTTGGTTTATAATAAAGAACCTTTTTTAATTGGCCTATACCTGTTGTTCGTGTCCCCTCATTTTTGTCACAGGCTATGAGCCGGCTTGTGACAATAAACAGCCACTAAAAGTATAGTTGAGAACTCTCTAGGCAAGTAGTGTGGCCTGCAATTTATCACAATATACTCTATTTCAGGCGAGCAAAATCTAGAGACTTCCTTAGATTTCGTGCACCAGCTGTTGTTTACAAATATGCACAGACCGCCCCCCCTCGTCTTTCCGGAGTGTGCTGTTCTATCCTGCCGGTGCAGCATATATCCTGCTAGCTGAATATCCATGTCGTCATTCAGCCACGAATCCGTGAAACATAGGATATTACAGTTTTTGATGTCCTGTTGGTAGGATATTAGTGATCGTAACTCTCCTAGTTTATTGTCCAATGATTGCACGTTGGCGAGTAGTATTGACGGTAATGGCAGCTTTCACACTCACCTTCTGCGGTCCGGACAAGGCATCCGGGTCTTCGTCCTCTGCGTCGCTTCCATTTGCGAATAATTGGGATGTCTGCCCTGTGGGATGTTTGGAGAATATCGTGTGAGGTGAGTGATCGCTGTCCTGATATCAAGAAGCTCTTTTCTTCCGTAAGATGCGGTTGCAGAAACATTGTACAAAATAAGTTACAAATAACGCGAAAAAAAACACATAATAGCATGCTATTATGCTGCTACCTAGTCAACACTGCTAGCTAACACTGCTAGCTAGCCAACTTCTACCGAATAGCAGCACTGTAGAAACTCACATTACAACTTACATTACATCGGAACGACTTGATTAGCGTAGTGTTAGCTAGCTACATAGTTGTCTTTGCTGTCCTTGTATCCAAGATAATTGTGTAGTTTTGAGAAATTGTCGAAGTTACCTAGCCAGCTACACTTTCAAACAAAGTCAACAACGCAGCCACTGCTAGCCAGCCTACTTCACCGCCAGCAGTACTATATCATTTTAGTCAATAAGATTTAATTTAATTTTTGCAACGTAAGCTTAACTTTCTGAACATTCGAGACGTGTAGTCCACTTGTCATTCTAATCTCCTTTGCATTAGCGTAGCCTCTTCTGTAGCCTGTCAACTATGTGTCTGTCTATCCCTCTTCTCTCCTCTCTGCACAGACCATACAAACGCTTCACACCGCGTGGCCGCCGCTACCCTAACCTGGTGGTTCCAGCGCGCACGACCCACGTGGAGTTCCAGGTCTCCGGCAGCCTCTGGAACTGCCGATCTGCGGCCAACAAGGCAGAGTTCATCTCAGCCTATGCGTCCCTCCAGTCCCTCGACTTCTTGGCACTGACGGAAACATGGATTACCACTGATAACACTGCTACTCCTACTGCTCTCTCCTCGTCTGCCCACGTGTTCTCGCACACCCCGAGAGCTTCTGGTCAGCGGGGTGGTGGCACTGGGATCCTCATCTCTCCCAAGTGGACATTCTCTCTTTCTCCCCTGACCCATCTGTCTATCGCCTCCTTTGAATTCCATGCTGTCACAGTTATCGCCCTCCAGGTTCCCTTGGAGAGTTCATCAATGAGCTTGACGCCCTGATAAGTTCCTTTCCTGAGGATGGCTCACCTCTCACAGTTCTGGGTGACTTTAACCTCCCCACGTCTACCTTTGACTCATTCCTCTCTGCCTCCTTCTTTCCACTCCTCTCCTCTTTTGACCTCACCCTCTCACCTTCCCCCCCTACTCACAAGGCAGGCAATACGCTTGACCTCATCTTTACTAGATGCTGTTCTTCCACTAATCTCATTGCAACTCCCCTCCAAGTCTCCGACCACTACCTTGTATCCTTTTCCCTCTCGCTCTCATCCAACACTTCCCACACTGCCCCTACTCGGATGGTATCGCGCCGTCCCAACCTTCGCTCTCTCTCCCCCGCTACTCTCTCCTCTTCCATCCTATCATCTCTTCCCTCTGCTCAAACCTTCTCCAACCTATCTCCTGATTCTGCCTCCTCAACCCTCCTCTCCTCCCTCTCTGCATCCTTTGACTCTCTATGTCCCCTATCCTCCAGGCCGGCTCGGTCCTCCCCTCCTGCTCCGTGGCTCGACGACTCACTGCGAGCTCACAGAACAGGGCTCCGGGCAGCCGAGCGGAAATGGAGGAAAACTCGCCTCACTGCGGACCTGGCATCCTTTCACTCCCTCCTCTCTACATTCTCATCTTCTGTCTCTGCTGCTAAAGCCACTTTCTACCACTCTAAATTCCAAGCATCTGCCTCTAACCCTAGGAAGCTCTTTGTCACCTTCTCCTCCCTCCTGAATCCTCCTCCCCCTCCTCCCCCCTCCTCCCTCTCTGCGGATGACTTCGTCAACCATTTTGAAAAGAAGGTCGACGACATCCGATCCTCGTTTGCTAAGTCAAACGACACCGCTGGTTCTGCTCACACTGCCCTACCCTGTGCTTTGACCTCTTTCTCCCCTCTCTCTCCAGATGAAATCTCGCGTCTTGTGACGGCCGGCCGCCCAACAACCTGCCCGCTTGACCCTATCCCCTCCTCTCTTCTCCAGACCATTTCCGGAGACCTTCTCCCTTACCTCACCTCGCTCATCAACTCATCCTTGACCGCTGGCTACGTCCCTTCCGTCTTCAAGAGAGCGAGAGTTGCACCCCTTCTGAAAAAACTACACTCGATCCCTCCGATGTCAACAACTACAGACCAGTATCCCTTCTTTCTTTTCTCTCCAAAACTCTTGAACGTGCCGTCCTTGGCCAGCTCTCCTGCTATCTCTCTCAGAATGACCTTCTTGATCCAAATCAGTCAGGTTTCAAGACTAGTCATTCAACTGAGACTGCTCTTCTCTGTGTCACGGAGGCGCTCCGCACTGCTAAAGCTAACTCTCTCTCCACTGCTCTCATCCTTCTAGACCTATCGGCTGCCTTTGATACTGTGAACCATCAGATCCTCCTCTCCACCCTCTCCGAGCTGGGCATCTCCGGCGCGGCCCACGCTTGGATTGCGTCCTACCTGACAGGTCGCTCCTACCAGGTGGCGTGGCGAGAATCTGTCTCCGCACCACCTGCTCTCACCACTGGTGTCCCCCAGGGCTCTGTTCTAGGCCCTCTCCTATTCTCGCTATACACCAAGTCACTTGGCTCTGTCATATCCTCACATGGTCTCTCCTATCATTGCTATGCAGACGACACACAATTCATCTTCTCCTTTCCCCCCTCTGATAACCAGGTGGCGAATCGCATCGCTGCATGTCTGGCAGACATATCAGTGTGGATGACGGATCACCACCTCAAGCTGAACCTCGGCAAGACGGAGCTGCTCTTCCTCCCGGGGAAGGACTGCCCGTTCCATGATCTCGCCATCACGGTTGACAACTCCATTGTGTCCTCCTCCCAGAGTGCTAAGAACCTTGGCGTGATCCTGGACAACATCCTGTCGTTCTCAACTCACATCAAGGCGGTGACCCGTTCCTGTAGGTTCATGCTCTACAACATTCGCAGAGTACGACCCTGCCTCACACAGGATGCAGCGCAGGTCCTAATCCAGGCACTTGTCATCTCCCGTCTGGACTACTGCAACTCGCTGTTGGCTGGGCTCCCTGCCTGTGCTATTAAACCCCTACAACTCATCCAGAACGCCGCAGCCCGTCTGGTGTTCAACCTTCCCAAGTTCTCTCACGTCACCCCGCTCCTCCGCTCTCTCCACTGGCTTCCAGTTGAAGCTCGCATCCGCTACAAGACCATGGTGCTTGCCTACGGAGCTGTGAGGGGAACGGCACCTCCGTACCTTCAGGCTCTGATCAGGCCCTACACCCAAACAAGGGCACTGCGTTCATCCACCTCTGGCCTGCTCGCCTCCCTACCTCTGAGGAAGTACAGTTCCCGCTCAGCCCAGTCAAAACTGTTCGCTGCTCTGGCACCCCAATGGTGGAACAAACTCCCTCACGACGCCAGGTCAGCGGAGTCAATCACCACCTTCCGGAGACACCTGAAACCCCACCTCTTTAAGGAATACCTAGGATAGGATAAAGTAATCCTTCTAACCCCCCCCTCCCCCTTAAAAGAGTTAGATGCACTATTGTAAAGTGGCTGTTCCACTGGATATCATAAGGTGAATGCACCAATTTGTAAGTCGCTCTGGATAAGAGCGTCTGCTAAATGACTTAAATGTAAATGTAAATGTAAAATACATTTATAATAATATAAATCTAGCTGCCTGCAGCTCAGGCCCTGAAGCAAGGATATGCATATTCTTGATACCATTTGAAAGGAAACACTTTGAAGTTTGTGGAAATGTGAAAGGAATGTATGAGAATATAACACAATAGATCTGGTAAAAGATATTATGAAGAAAAAAACAACCGTTAAAAAAAAGAAGTATCATCTTTGAAATGCAAGAGGAAGGCCATAATGTATTATTGCCAGCCTAGTTGCAATTTAGATGTTGGCCACTAGATGGCAGCAGTGTATCGGCAATTCTTTAGACTGATCCAATGAACCATTGCATTTCTGTTCAAAATTTGGTATCAAGACTGTCCAAATGAGCCTAATTGGTTTATCAATAACTTTTCAAGTTCAAAACTGTGCACTCTCCTCAAACAATAGCATGCTATTATTTCACTGTAATAGCTACGGTAAATTGGACAGTGCAGTTAGATGAACAAGAACTTAAGCTTTCTGCCAATATCAGATTTGTCAATGTTCTTGTTACTTGCAACCTCATGCTAATCGCATTGGCCTAAGTTAGCTCATCCGTCCTGTGGACGGGACACCGATCCTGAAGAAGATTCACGTCGACGAAAAGATCATGATCATAACAAAGCAAATTGCAGACTCATGTTGCCCTGAGTCTGCACAGAACTGCCAGGACCTCGGATCAATGGAGACACTCAAGTATCTCGACACATTCACGAAAATAGTCATAGCCTCTAAACCTTCCAGCTGCCTACTGGACCCTATCCAAATAACTACGGAAAGAGCAACTTCCTGTGTTTGGCCCTACTATGTTGAACATAATAAACAGCTCCCTATCCTCATGATGTGTACCAAACTCACTAAAAGTGGTAGTAATAAAGGCTGTCCTGAAAAAGCCAAACCTTGACCAGGAAAAGTTGTTAAACTACTTGCCTATATCGAATCTCCCATTCCACAAATATTTATGAAAAAGCTGTTGCTCAGCAACTCACTGCCTTCCTGAAAAGAAATAATGAAAACAAAACACTCCATTCTGGTTTTAGACCCCATCATAGTATTGAGAATGCACTCATGAAGGTGGGAAAATGACTTTAAATGGTATCAGACCAAGGCTCTGCATCTGTCTTCTTGCTCCTAGACCTTCGGGCTACTTTTCACACCATTGATTACATTCTTTTGGAGAGATTGGAAACCCTAATTGGTCTACGTGGACAAGTTCTAGCCTGGTTAGGATCTTAGATATCAGTTTGTCTCTGTGGATGGTTTGTCCTCTGACAAATCAATGTTAAGTTCCGGTGTTACTCAAAGTTCTGTTTTAGGACCACTATTGTTTTCAATATATATTCTACCTCTTGGTGATGTCATTCGGAAAGACAATGTCAACTTTCACTGCTATATAGACGATAAACAGCTGTACATTGATGAAACATGGTGAAGCCTCAAAATTGCCCTCCCTGGAAGCTTGTGTTTCAGACATAAGGAAGTGGATTTCAGAAAATGTTTTACTTTTAACTCGGACAAAAGAGAGATGCTAGTTCTAGGTCCCAAGAAACCAAGAGATCTTCTGTTGAATCTGACAATTAATCTTGATGGTTGTACAGTCGTCTCAAATAAATCTGTTACTCTGGACATATCAAGACTGTGTCAAGGACAGATTTTTTCCATCTATGTAACATTTCAAAAATCAGGAACTTTCTGTCCAAAAATGATGCAGAAAAATGTATCCATGCTAATGTCACTTCTAGATTAGACTACTTCAATGCTCTACTACCCGGATAAAGCACTAAATAAACTTCAGTTAGTGCTAAACACGGCTGCTAGAATCTTGACAAGAACCCCAAAATTGGATCACATTACTCCAGTGCTAGCCTCTCTACACTGGCTTCCTGTTAAGGCTAGGGCTGATTTCAAGGTTTTACTGCTAACCTACAAAGCATTACATGGGCTTGCTCCTACCTATCTTTCCGATTTGGTCCTGCCGTACATACCTATACGTGTACATGTACGCTACAGTCACAAGACGCAGGCCTCATAACTGTCCCTGGAATTTCTAAGCAAACAGCTGGAGGCAGGCTTTCTCCTATAGAGCTCCATTTTTATGGTATGGTCTGCCTATCCATGTGAGAGACATAAACTCGGTCTCAACCTTTAAGTCTTTTTTAAAGACTTATCTTGTCAGTAGGTCCTATGATTGAGTGCAATCTGGCCCAGGAGTGTGAAGGTAAACGGAAAGGCACTGGAGCAACAAACCACAAGGGGTGTGTCACTTGATTGGGTTAGTGACGTGGTCTTCCTGTCCGGGTTGGCGCCCCCCCCTTGGGTTTGTGCCGTGGGGGAGATCTTCGTGGGCTATACTTGGCCTTGTCTCAGGATAGTAAGTTAGTGGTTGAAGTTATCCCTCTAGTGGTGTGGGGGCTTTGCTCTGGAAAAGTGGGTTGTGTTATATCCTGCCTGTTTGGCCCTGTCCGGGGGTATCATCGGATGGGGCCACAGTGTCTCCCGACCCCTCCTGTCTCAGCCTCCAGTATTTATGCTGCATTAGTTTGTGTCGGGGGCTAGGGTCAGTTTGTTATATCTGGAGTATTTCTTCTGTCTTATCTGGTATCCTGTGTGAATTTAAGTATGCTCTCTCTCTCTCTCTCTCTCTCTCTCTCTCTCTCTCTCTCTCTCTCTTTCTCTCTCTCTCTTTCTCTCTCTCTTTCTCTCGGAGGACCTAATCCCTAGGACCATGCCTCATGGACTACCTGGCCTGATGACTCCTTGCTGTCCCCAGTCCACCTGGTCGTGCTGCTGCTCCAGTTTAAACTGTTCTGCCTGTGGCTATGGAACCCTGACCTGTTCACCGGATGTGCTACCTTGTCCCAGACCTGCTGTTTTCAACTCTCTAGACACAGCAGGTGCGGTAGAGATACTCTGAATGATCGGCTATAAAAAGCCAACTAACATTTACTCCTGAGGTGCTGACCTGTTGCACCCTCTACAATCACTGTGATTATTATTATCTGACCCTGCTGGTCATCTATGAACATTTGAACATCTTGGCCATGTTCTGTTATAATCTCCACCCAGCACAGCCAGAAGAGCACTGGCCACCCCTCATAGCCTGGTTCCTCTCTAGATTTCTTCCTAGGTTTTGGCCTTTCTATGGAGTTTTTCCAAGCCACCGTGCTTCTACACCTGCATTGCTTGCTGCTTGGGGTTTTAGGCTGGGTTTCTGTACAGCACTTTGTGACATCAGCTGATGTAAGAAGGGCTTTCTAAATACATTTTATTGAAATTTGATTGATACACATAACGTTAGCTAACGAGCCAGCGAGCTAACGTTAGCTAGCTAACAGTACAGTAACTTGACAATAGATTTATGCAGTTTTACTACATGATACATTTAAAAAGAGCCGCGGTCGACACGATTACCTAGACATACTGACCAGCTCCAATAGACAGGCGCGTGCTATATGGTAGACCAATCCAAACTCATCTCTCAGCATATCCAGCCCACTCATTATCTCAGCCAATCATGGCTAGCGGGAAGATTACGCCCTTTTTCTGTGGCTAAACCAACTAGGCTTGTAATTTAACAATTTTATTCAAATTTACAGATGACATACAAGTTTGATATTAAGGCACATGAAAGTTCACATGTTCGAGAAGGCATTTCTGCCAAAAAATGCATTTTGATAAAAATATGTTTTTTACTTTTAAACGGCTCTCCTGTGAAGTCGTGACTTGCGACATACGCCTAGTTTCCTGAAACGGGTCACATATTACTCCATTGGTAGCCTACACTGGCTTGCTGTTAAGGCAAGGGCTGATTTCAAGGTTTTACTGCTAACCTACAAAGCATGACATGGACTTGGTCCTACCCTTCTCTCCAATTTGGTCCTGCCGTACATACCTACACGTACGCTACGGTAACAAGATACAGGCCTCCTTATTATTTGTAGAATTTCTATGTAAACAGCTGGAAGCAGAGCTTTCTCCTATAGGGATACATTTTCATGGTCTGGTCTGCCTATCCATGTGAGAGACGCAGACTTGATATCAACCTTTGTCTATACTGAAGACTCATCTCTTCAGTAGGTCCTATTGATTGAGTGTGGTCTGGCCCAGGGGTGCGAAGGTGAATGGCAAGGCACTGGAGTGACAAACCACCCTTGCTGTCTCTGCCTGGATGGCTCCCTCTCTCCACTGGGATTCTCTGCCTTTGACCCTATGACGGGGGCTGAGTCACTGGCTTGCTAGTGCTCTCCCATGCCGTCCCTAGGAGAGGTGCATCAGGTCAATTTGCAAATAAATTCATTAAAAATCCTACAATGTGATTTTCTGGATTTTTTTCTCGTTTTGTCTGTCATAGTGGAAGTGTACCTATGATGAAAATTACAGGCCTCTCTCATCTTTTTAAGTTGGAAAACTTGCACAATTGGTGGCTGACTAAATACTTTTTTGCCCCACTGTATACAGTGAGTGTAAATGAGGTAAGATAAGGGAGGTAAGGCAATAAATAGGACATGGTGGCAAAGTAATTACAATATAGCAATTAAACACTGGAGTGATAGATGTGCAGAAGCTGAGTGTGCAAGTATAGATACTGGGGTGCAATGGAGCAAGATAAATAAATAAATACAGTATGGGGATGAGGTAGTTGGATGGGCTATTCACAGATGGGCTATGTACAGGTGCAGTGATCTGTGAGCCGATCTGACAGCTGGTGCTTAAAGCTTGTGAGGGAGATATGAGTCTCCAGCTTCAGCAATTTTTGCAGTTCGTTCCAGTCATTGGCAGCAGAGAACTGGAAGGAAAGGCGGCCAAAAGAGGAATTGGCTTTGGGAGTGACCAGTGAAATATACCTGCTGGTGCGAGTGCTACGTGTGGGTGCTGCTATGGTGACCTGAGCTGAGACAAGGCTGAGACAAGGCGGGGCTTTACCTAGCAAAGACTTGTAGATGACCTGGAGCCAGTGGGTTTGGCGACGAGTTTGAAGCGAGGGCCAGCCAACGAGAGCATACAGGTCGCAGTGGTGGGTAGTATATGGGGCTTGGTGACAAAATGGATGGCACTGTGATAGACTGCATCCAATTTGTTGAGAAGAGTGTTGGAGGCTGTTTTGTAAATGACAACGCCGAAATCGAGGATCGGTAGGATAGTCAGTTTTACGAGGGTATGTTTGGCAGCGTGAGTGAAGGATGCTCTGTTGCAAAATAGGAAATAGAAATAGAGCTCCATTTTATGGAATGGTCTGCCTACCCATGTAAGAGAGCCAGACTCGGTCTCGACCTTTAAGTCTTAACTGAAGACTGATATCTTCAGTAGGTCATATGATTGAGTGTAGTCTGGCCCAGGAGTATGAAGGTGAACGGAAAGGCTCTGGAGCAACGAACCTCCCTTGCTGTCTCTGCCTGGCCGGTTCCCCTCTCTCCACTGGGATTCTCTGCCTCTAACCCTATTACAGGGGCTGAGTCACTGGCTTACTGGTGCTCTTCCATGCCGTCCCTAGGAGGGGTGCGTCACTTGAGTGGGTTGAGTCGCTGACGTGGTCTTCCTGTCTGGGTTGGCGCCCCCCCTTGGGTTGTGCTGTGGCGGTGATCTTCGTGGGCTATACTCGGCCTTGTCTCAGGATGGTAAGTTGGTGGTTGAAGATATCCCTCTATTGGTGTGGGGGTTGTGCTTTGGCAAAGTGGGTGGGGTTATGTCCTGCCTGTTTGGCCCTGTCCGGGGGTATCATCGGATGGAGCCACAGTGTCTCCTGACCCCTCCTGTCTCAGCCTCCAGTATTTATGCTGCAGTAGTTTATGTGTCGGGGGGCTAGGGTCAGTCTGTTATATCTGGAGTATTTCTCCTGTCTTATCCGGTGTCCTGTGTGAATTTAATTATGCTCTCTCTAATTCTCACTTTCTTTCTTTCTTTCTTTCTTTCTCTCTTTCTTACTTTCTTTCTTTCTTTCTCTCTTTCTTTCTTTCTCTCTTTCTTTCTCTCTCTCTCTCGGAGGCCATGAGCCCTAGGACCATGCTTCAGGACTACCTGGCCTGATGACTCCTTGCTGTCCCCAGTCCACCTTAGCCGTGCTGCTGCTCCAGTTTCAACTTTTCTGCCTGCGGCTATGGAACCCTGACCTGTTCACCGGACGTGCTACCTGTCCCAGACCTGCTGTTTTCAACTCTCTAGACTCTCTAGAGACAGCAGGAGCGGTAGAGATACTCTCAATGACATTTAGTCCTGAGGTGCTGACCTGTTGCACCCTCGACAACTACTGTGATTATTATTATTTGACCATGCTGGTCATTTATGAACATTTGAACATCTTGGCAATGTTCTGTTATAATCTCCACCCGGCACAGCCAGAAGAGGTCTGGCCACCCCTCATAGCCTGGTTCCTCTCTAGGTCTCTTCCTAGGTTTTTGCATTTCTAGGGATTTTTTCCTAGCCACCGTGCTTCTACACCTGCATTTCTTGCTGTTTGGGGTTTTAGGCTGGGTTTCTGTACAGCACTTTGATATATCAGCTGATGTAAGAAGGGCTATATAAATATATTTGATTTGATTTGATGACACAATCTCAATCGCACTCCACACTGCCCTTTCTCACCTGGACAAAACGAACACCTATGTGAGAATGCTGTTCATTGACTACAGCTCAGCGTTCAACACCATAGTGCCCACAAAGCTCATCACTAAGCTAAGGACTCTGGGACTAAACACCTCCCTCTGCAGCTGGATCCTGGACTTCCTGACAGGCCACACCCAGGTGTTAAGAGTAGGCAACAACACGTCTGCCACACTGATCCTTAACACTGGGGGCCCTCAGGGGTGTGTACTTAGTCCCCTCCTGTACTCCCTGTTCACCCACGACTGCATGGCCAAACACGACTCCAACACCATCATTAAGTTTGCTGGCGACACAACAGTGGTAGGCCTGATCACTGACAATGATGAGACGGCCTGTAGGGAGGAGGTCAGAGAACTGGCAGTGTGGTGCCAGGACAACAACCTTTCCCTCAATGTGAGCAAGACAAAGGTGCTGATTGTGGACTACAGGAAAAGGTGGTCCGAACAGGCCCCCATAACATCGATGGGGCTGTTGTGGAGCAGGTTGAGAGTTTCAAGTTCGTTGGTGTCCACATCACCAACGAACTTTCATGGTCCAAACATACCAAGACAGTCGTGAAGAGGGCACGACAAAAACATTTTCCCCCTCAGGAGACTGAGAAGATTTGGCATGGGTCCCCAGATCCTCAAAAAGTTTTACTCCTGCACCATCGAGAGCATCCTGACCGGTTGCATCCCCACCTGTTATGGCAACTTCTCGGCATCTGACCGTAAGGCGCTACAGAAGATCCAGTACATCACTGGAGCCATATAGGACCTATATAATAGGCGGAGTCAGAGGAAAGCCCATAAAATTGTCAGACTCCCGTCACCCAAGTTATAGACTGTTTTCTCTGCTACCGCACGGCAAGCGGTACCAGAGCAACAAGTCTTGGACCAAAATGCTCCACAACAGCTTCTACCCCCAAGCCATAAGATTGCTGAACAGTTAAAAAAATCTCCACCGTACTATTTACATTTTACCCCCCTCCATTTTGTACACTGCTGCTACTCGTTGTTTATTATCTATGCATAGTCACTTCACCCCTACCTACATGTTCAAATTACCCCGCACACTGACTCGGTACCAGTACATAGTCTCGTTATTGTTATTGTTATTCTAATTGTGTTGCTTTTTCTTATTATTTTTTACTTTAGTCTATTTGGTAAACATTTTGTTATTAACTGATTTTTGTACTCCGACATCCTTGGGTAGGTGGAGGGAGTCTGGAAGGGCATCTAGGAATCTTTGGGTTGTCCGAGAATTTATAGCGCGGCTCTTGATAATCCTTGGTTGTGGTCTGAGCTAATTATTTGTTGCGATGCAAACTGATTAAAATCGTGGACCGAGAGTCCATGATTATAAGGAAAAACATTTAGATCCACAATATCAATTCCACAGGACAAAACTAGATCAAGAATATGATTATGGCAATGCGTAGGTCCCGAGACATGTTGGACAAAACCCACTGAGTTGATGATAGCTCCGAAAGCCTTTTGGAGCGGGTCTATGGACTTATCCATGTGAATATTAAAGTCACCATAACTGTGAATATTACCTGCCATGATTACGAGGTCCGATAGGAGTTCAGGGAACTCAGTGAGGAAAGCTGTATACGGCCCAGGAGGCCAGTAAACACTAGCTATAAAAAGTGATTGATTAGGCTGCATAGATTTCATGACTAGAAGCTCAAAAACTAAACTTAATCCGTAGGTTGCATTATCAAAGCATGTTCTTGCCTATGCATGTAAACATACCATTGTAACATGTCCCCCACTTCTCTGAGCTGTCTCCTATTGCTGTCCATATGAGAGCTTCGCTGAGCTGTCTCCTATTGCTGTCCATATGAGAGCTTCTCTGAGCTGTCTCCTATTGCTGTCCATATGAGAGCTTCTCTGAGCTGTCTCTAATTGCTGTCCATATGAGAGCTTCTCTGAGCTGTCTCTTATTGCTGTCCATATGAGAGCTTCAGTAGAGCCTCTTCTGTAGCCTGTCAACTATGTGTCTGTCTATCCCTCTTCTCTCCTCTCTGCACAGACCATACAAACGCTTCACACCGCGTGGCCGCTGCCACTCTAACCTGGTGGTCCCAGCGCGCACGACCCACGTGGAGTTCCAGGTCTCCGGCAGCCTCTGGAACTGCCGATCTGCGGCCAACAAGGCAGAGTTCATCTCAGCCTATGCTTCCCTCCAGTCCCTCGACTTCTTGGCACTGACGGAAACATGGATTACCACAGATAACACTGCTACTCATTCCTCTCTGCCTCCTTCTTTCCACTCCTCTCTTCTTTTGACCTCACCCTCTCACCTTCCCCCCCTACTCACAAGGCAGGCAATACGCTTGACCTCATCTTTACTAGATGCTGCTCTTCCACTAATCTCATTGCAACTCCCCTCCAAGTCTCCGACCACTACCTTGTATCCTTTTCCCTCTCGCTCTCATCCAACACTTCCCACACTGCCCCTACTCGGATGGTATCGCGCCGTCCCAACCTTCGCTCTCTCTCCCCTGCTACTCTCTCCTCTTCCATCCTATCATCTCTTCCCTCTGCTCAAACCTTCTCCAACCTATCTCCTGATTCTGCCTCCTCAACCCTCCTCTCCTCCCTTTCTGCATCCTTTGACTCTCTATGTCCCCTATCCTCCAGGCCGGCTCGGTGCTCCCCTCCTGCTCCGTGGCTCGACGACTCATTGCGAGCTCACAGAACAGGGCTCCGGGCAGCCGAGCGGAAATGTAGGAAAACTCGCCTCCCTGCGGACCTGGCATCCTTTCACTCCCTCCTCTCTACAATCTCCTCTTCTGTCTCTGCTGCTAAAGCCACTTTCTACCACTCTAAATTCCAAGCATCTGCCTCTAACCCTAGGAAGCTCTTTGCCACCTTCTCCTCCCTCCTGAATCCTCCCCCCCCCCCCCCCTCCTCCCTCTCTGCGGATGACTTCGTCAACCATTTTGAAAAGAAGGTCGACGACATCCGATCCTCGTTTGCTAAGTCAAACGACACCGCTGGTTCTGCTCACACTGCCCTACCCTGTGCTTTGACCTCTTTCTCCCCTCTCTCTCCAGATGAAATCTCGCGTCTTGTGACGGCCGGCCGCCCAACAACCTGCCCGCTTGACCCTATCCCCTCCTCTCTTCTCCAGACCATTTCCGGAGACCTTCTCCCTTACCTCACCTCGCTCATCAACTCATCCTTGACCGCTGGCTACGTCCCTTCCGTCTTCAAGAGAGCGAGAGTTGCACCCCTTCTGAAAAAACCTACACTCGATCCCTCCGATGTCAACAACTACAGACCAGTATCCCTTCTTTCTTTTCTCTCCAAAACTCTTGAACGTGCCGGCCTTGGCCAGCTCTCCTGCTATCTCTCTCAGAATGACCTTCTTGATCCAAATCAGTCAGGTTTCAAGACTAGTCATTCAACTGAGACTGCTCTTCTCTGTGTCACGGAGGCGCTCCGCACTGCTAAAGCTAACTCTCTCTCCTCTGCTCTCATCCTTCTAGACCTATCGGCTGCCTTTGATACTGTGAACCATCAGATCCTCCTCTCCACCCTCTCCGAGTTGGGCATCTCCGGCGCGGCCCACGCTTGGATTGCGTCCTACCTGACAGGTCGCTCCTACCAGGTGGCGTGGCGAGAATCTGTCTCTGCACCACGTGCTCTCACCACTGGTGTCCCCCAGGGCTCTGTTCTAGGCCCTCTCCTATTTTCGCTATACACCAAGTCACTTGGCTCTGTCATATCCTCACATGGTCTCTCCTATCATTGCTATGCAGACGACACACAATTAATCATCTCCTTTCCCCCTTCTGATAACCAGGTGGCGAATCGCATCTCTGCATGTCTGGCAGACATATCAGTGTGGATGACGGATCACCACCTCAAGCTGAACCTCGGCAAGACGGAGCTGCTCTTCCTCCCGGGGAAGGACTGCCCGTTCCATGATCTCGCCATCACGGTTGACAACTCCATTGTGTCCTCCTCCCAGAGTGCTAAGAACCTTGGCGTGATCCTGGACAACACCCTGTCGTTCTCAACTAACATCAAGGCGGTGATCCGTTCCTGTAGGTTCATGCTCTACAACATTCGCAGAGTACGACCCTGCCTCACACAGGAAGCGGCGCAGGTCCTAATCCAGGCACTTGTCATCTCCCGTCTGGATTACTGCAACTCGCTGTTGGCTGGGCTCCCTGCCTGTGCCATTAAACCCCTACAACTCATCCAGAACGCCGCAGCCCGTCTGGTGTTCAACCTTCCCAAGTTCTCTCACGTCACCCCGCTCCTCCGCTCTCTCCACTGGCTTCCAGTTGAAGCTCGCATCCGCTACAAGACCATGGTGCTTGCCTACGGAGCTGTGAGGGGAACGGCATCTCCGTACCTTCAGGCTCTGATCAGGCCCTACACCCAAACAAGGGCACTGCGTTCATCCACCTCTGGCCTGCTCGCCTCCCTACCTCTGAGGAAGTACAGTTCCCGCTCAGCCCAGTCTAAACTGTTCACTGCTCTGGCACCCCAATGGTGGAACAAACTCCCTCACGACGCCAGGTCAGCGGAGTCAATCACCACCTTCCGGAGACACCTGAAACCCCACCTCTTTAAGGAATACCTAGGATAGGATAAAGTAATCCTTCTAACCTCCCCCCCCTTAAAAGAGTTAGATGCACTATTGTAAAGTGGTTGTTCCACTGGATATCATAAGGTGAATGCACCAATTTGTAAGTCGCTCTGGATAAGAGCGTCTGCTAAATGACTTAAATGTAAATGGAAATGTAGAGAATGTGTGATCAACAAACTGTTTGAGAGTAGATATGGATATTTTTCAAACGATTTGGTCTCTGTTAAGATAACTTGATATTTAAACTATTTCCACTTTTCATCTCCCCGTTATTCATGAGCTGATCTGCTACCTGTTTAATCAACTCGTTTTGCCAAATATAGGAGATATATTCTGACACTCGTTTTGCCAAATATAGGAGATATTCTGACATTTGTTGGAGGTTAGAGCAAGCTTAGCAACTTTGGTCATTTGACTTTTGACTGGCGTTATGATTCGTTAAAAGTTATAATGGTTATACTACAGAGTGTGTGTGTGTGTGTAAATGCGTGCGTCTGTCTCTCTGTGTGTTTGTGTGCGTGTGTGTGTGCTATGCTATCAATCTCTAGCTGGGGGTGACAGGTTGGTTGGGGACTAACGCGCCTCGACAGAACTGAACGTGGCCTGGAGCAAACCAGCTGCCTGGAGCCAGTCCTCATCTGAGCTGTTACAAACTGAAACACACACACTGGAACCACAAATCAACATGATGCAACTATCAAACACACACACACACACACACACACACACACACACACACACACACACACACACACACACACACACACACACACACACACACACACACACACACACACACACACACACACACACACACACACACACACACACCAGTCATTTCAATAATCTTCTGGAAAGTGTGTGGTCCGTCAGTGCTTATATGGTAGTAGGGAGAACTAACCGGAGTTGAGTGGAGTCTTTTGTAGCGCATGCGAGGCCCTGAGGCACAGCCCTAGACCCCCCCCCTCCACCCCCCACACACACAAAAACACACACACACACCCTCTGCAGCACATCTGAAGTGACAACTACAGCAGGGCAGAGTTTCTCACCACTCTGGTCTATGAGGTGTGTGTCTGTCTGTGTGTGTGGGTGGGTGGCAAGGGTAAATTAGGGAGTTGGTGGTAGTGGGACAAAGACGGGGGCAGTTTTACCTCATTCCTGTCTTTGTCTTTCTCTACCTCTCTCTCCCTCTCTATCTCTCTCTCTCTCTGGTGCAGTGAAACAGGATAACACTGAGACTGCCAACAGGCTAACAGTCTGACTGACTAAGAGGATAACAGGCTAACAGGCTAACATATGACTGGCTAAGAGGCTAACAGGCTAACAGGCTGACTGGATAACAGCCTAACAGTCAGACTGCTAACAGGCTAACATGATTACACTCAGACTGGCTAACAGGCCAAAATACTGACTGGCTAACAGGCTAAAATGCTAACAGTCTGACTGGCTAGCAGGAAAACATGCTAACAGGCTTACAGTCTGACTGGCTAACAGTATAACACTCAGACGGGCTAACAGTTTAACAGGTTAAGAGTCAAGCAGCAATATATACATTGCATGACCTTAGTAAAAAACCAATTCTATACTAAAATGACACGTAGCCTAATAAGACCCAGAACAATGAATAATATATCAAACACACCTAGCTCTTATAGCTCAGAAACACCTAACTCAGACACACCAGTATAAGACACACCTAGATCAACCAGCTCAGAAAAAACGAACTCAGACAGACGTAGCTCACCTAGCTCAACTTTAATTTTATTTTACCTTTATTTAACTAGGCAAGTCAGTTAAGAACAAATTCTTATTTTCAATGACAGTCAGACACACCTAGCTCACCTAGCTCAGACACACCTAGCTCACCTTGCTGAGACACACCTAGCTCAGATACACATATCTCACCTAGCTCACCTAGCTCAGACACACCTAGCTCAGACACACCTAACTCAGACACACCTAGCTCAGACACACCTAACTCAGACACACCTAACTCAGATAAACCTAGCTCAGACACACCTAGCTCAGACACACCGAGCTCAGACACACCTAGCTCAGACACACCTAGCTCAGACACACCGAGCTCAGACACACCTAGCTCAGTCACACCTAGCTCAGTCACACCTAACTCAGACACACCTAACTCAGACACAGCTAGCTCAGACAAACCTAGCTCACCTAGCTCAGACAGCCTAACTCACTTAGCTCAGACTCACCTAGCTCAGACAAACCAAACTCACCTAGCTCAGACAAACCAAACTCACCTAGCTCAGACACACCAAACGTACCTAGCTCAGACAAACCAAACTCACCTAGCTCAGACACACCAAACGTACCTAGCTCAGACACACCTAACTCAGACACACCTAACTCAGACACACCTAGCTCACCTAATTCAGCACACCTAGCTCACCTAGTTCAGACACACCTAGCTCACCTAGCTCAGACACACCTAGCTCACCTAACTCTGACACACATAGCTCAGACACACCTAGCTCACCTAGCTCAGACAAACCTAGCTCACCTAGCTCAGACACACCTAGCTCAGACACACCTAGCTCACCTAGCTCAGACAAACCTAGCTCAGCTATCTCAGACAAAGCTAGCTCACCGAGCTCAGACAAACCTAGCTCACCTAGCTCAGACACACCTAGCTCACCTAGCTCAGACAAACCTAGCTCACCTAGCTCAGACACACCTAGCTCAGACACACCTAACTCAGACACACCTAGCTCACCTAGCTCAGACAAACCAAACTCACCTAGCTCAGACACACCTAACTCAGATACACCTAACTCAGACACACCTAGCTCACCTAATTCAGCACACCTAGCTCACCTAGTTCAGACACACCTAGCTCACCTAGCTCAGACACACCTAGCTCACCTAACTCTGACACACATAGCTCAGACACACCTAGCTCACCTAGCTCAGACAAACCTAGCTCACCTAGCTCAGACAAACCTAGCTCAGACACACCTAGCTCACTTAGCTCAGACAAACCTAGCTCACCTATCTCAGACAAACCTAGCTCACCTTGCTCAAACAAACCTAGCTCAGACACACCTAACTCACCTAACTCAGACACACCTAACTCAGACACACCTAGCTCACCTAGCTCAGACAAACCAAACTCACCTAGCTCAGACAAACCTAGCTCAGCTATCTCAGACAAACCTATTTCACCGAGCTCAGACAAACCTAGCTCACCTAGCTCAGACACACCTAGCTCAGACACACATTGCTCAGACACAACTAGCTCAACTAGCTCAGCACACCTAGCTCACCTAGCTCAGACACACCTAGCTCACCTAGCTCAGACAAACATAGCTCAGACACACCTAACTCACCTAGCTCAGACACACCTAACTCACCTAACTCAAACACACCTAGCTCACCTAGCTCAGAGACACATAGCTCAGACACACCTAGCTCACCAAGCTCAGACACATCTATCTCACCTAGCTCAGACACATCTAACTCACCTAGCTCAGACACACCTAACTCACCTAGCTCAGACACACCTAGCTCAGACACACCTAGCTCACCTAGCTCAGACAAACCTAGCTCACCTATCTCAGACAAACCTAGCTCACCTAGCTCAGACAAACCTAGCTCACCTAGCTCAGACACACCTAGCTCACCTAGCTCAGACACACCTAGGTCACCTAGCTCAGACAAACATAGCTCAGACACATCTAACTCACCTAGCTCAGACACACCTAGCTCACCTAGCTCAGACACACCTAGCTCAGACACACCTAACTCAGACACACCTAATTCAGACACACCTAACTCAGACACACCTAGCTCACCTAGCTCAGACAAACCTAGCTCACCTATCTCAGACAAACCTAGCTCACCTAGCTCAGACAAACCTAGCTCACCTAGCTCAGACAAACCTAGCTCACCTAGCTCAGACACACCTAGCTCACCTAGCTCAGACACACCTAGCTCAGACACACCTAACTCACCTAACTCAGACACACCTAACTCAGACACACCTAGCTCACCTAGCTCAGACAAACCAAACTCACCTAGCGCAGACACACCTAGCTCAGACACACATAGCTCAGACACAACTAGCTCACCTAGCTCAGCACACCTAGCTCACCTAGCTCAGACAAACATAGCTCAGACACATCTAACTCACCTAGCTCAGACACACCTAGCTCACCTAGCTCAGACACACCTAGCTCAGACACACCTAGCTCAGACACACCTAGCTCAGACACACCTAACTCAGACACACCTAACTCAGACACACCTAGCTCACCTAGCTCAGACAAACCTAGCTCACCTAGCTCAGACAAACCTAGCTCACCTAGCTCAGACAAACCTAGCTCACCTAGCTCAGACACACCTAGCTCACCTAGCTCAGACAAACCTAGCTCACCTAGCTCAGACACACCTAGCTCAGACACACCTAACTCACCTAACTCAGACACACCTAACTCAGACACACCTAGCTCACCTAGCTCAGACAAACCAAACTCACCTAGCTCAGACACACCTAGCTCAGACACACATAGCTCAGACACAACTAGCTCACCTAGCTCAGCACACCTAGCTCACCTAGCTCAGACACACCTAGCTCACCTAGCTCAGACACACCTAACTCACCTAACTCAAACACACCTAGCTCACCTAGCTCAGAGACACATAGCTCAGACACACCTAGCTCACCAAGCTCAGACACATCTATCTCACCTAGCTCAGACACATCTAACTCACCTAGCTCAGACACACCTAGCTCAGACACACCTAGCTCAGACACACCTAACTCAGACACACCTAACTCAGACACACCTAACTCAGACACACCTAACTCAGACACACCTAGCTCACCTAGCTCAGACAAACCTAGCTCACCTATCTCAGACAAACCTAGCTCACCTAGCTCAGACAAACCTAGCTCACCTAGCTCAGACACACCTAGCTCACATAGCTCAGACAAACCTAGCTCACCTAGCTCAGACACACCTAGCTCAGACACACCTAACTCACCTAACTCAGACACACCTAACTCAGACACACCTAGCTCACCTAGCTCAGACACACCTAGCTCAGACACACATAGCTCAGACACAACTAGCTCACCTAGCTCAGCACACCTAGCTCACCTAGCTCAGACACACCTAGCTCACCTAGCTCAGACAAACATAGCTCAGACACATCTAACTCACCTAGCTCAGACACACCTAGCTCACCTAGCTCAGACACACCTAGCTCAGACACACCTAACTCAGACACACCTAACTCCGACACACCTAACTCAGACACACCTAGCTCACCTAGCTCAGACAAACCTAGCTCACCTATCTCAGACAAACCTAGCTCACCTAGCTCAGACAAACCTAGCTCACCTAGCTCAGACACACCTAGGCCACCTAGCTCAGACACACCTAGCTCACCTAGCTCAGACACACCTAGCTCAGACACACCTAACTCACCTAACTCAGACACACCTAACTCAGACACACCTAGCTCACCTAGCTCAGACAAACCAAACTCACCTAGCTCAGACACACCTAGCTCAGACACACCTAGGCCACCTAGCTCAGACACACCTAACTCAGACACACCTAACTCAGACACACCTAACTCAGACACACCTAGCTCACCTAGCTCAGACAAACATAGCCCAGACACACCTAACTCACCTAGCTCAGATAAACCTAGCTCAGACACACATAGCTCAGACATACTTAACTCAGACACACCTAGCTCACCTAGCTCAGACACACCTAGCTCAGACACACCTAACTCAGACACACCTAGCTCAGACACACCTAACTCAGACACACCTAACTCAGACACACCTAGCTCACCTAGCTCAGACAAACCTAGCTCACCTATCTCAGACAAACCTAGCTCACCTAGCTCAGACAAACCTAGCTCACCTAGCTCAGACACACCTAGGCCACCTAGCTCAGACAAACCTAGCTCACCTAGCTCAGACACACCTAGCTCAGACACACCTAGCACAGAAACACCTAGCTCAGACACACCTGACTCAAAAACACCTAGCTCAGACACAAAAAGCTCAGATACACGTAGCTCATCTAGATCAGACACACTTAGCTCACCTATCTCAGACACACCTAGCTCAGACACACCTAGCTCAGATAAACCTAGCTCAGACACACCTAACTCACGTAGCTTAGACACACCTAACTCAGACACACCTAACTCAGACACACCTAGCTCACCTAGCTCAGACAGCCTAACTCACTTAGCTCAGACTCACTTAGCTCAGACAAACCAAACTCACCCAGCTCAGACACACCAAACTTACCTAGCTTAGACACACCTAGCTCAGCTAACTCAGACACACCTAGGTCAGAAACATCTAACTTACCTAGCTCAGACAAACCTAGCTCAGCTAGCTCAGACACACCTAGCTCAGACACACCTAACTCAGACACACCTAACTCAGACACACCTAACTCAGACACACCTAACTCAGACACACCTAGCTCACCTAGCTCAGACACACCTAGCTCAGACACACATAGCTCAGACACAACTGGCTCACCTAGCTCAGCACACCTAGCTCACCTAGCTCAGACACACCTAGCTCACCTAGCTCAGACAAACATAGCCCAGACACACCTAACTCACCTAGCTCAGATAAACCTAACTCACCTAGCTCAGACACACATAGCTCAGTCACATCTAGCTCACCAAGCTCAGACACATCTATCTCACCTAGCTCAGACACATCTAACTCACCTAGCTCAGACACACCTAGCTCACCTAGCTCAGACACACCTAGCTCAGACACACCTAACTCAGACACACCTAGCTCAGACACAACTAGCTCACCTAGCTCAGCACACCCAGCTTACCTAGCTCAGACACACCTACCTCACCTAGCTCAGACAAACCAAACTCACCTAGCTCAGACACACCTAGCTCAGACACACCTAACTCAGACACACCTAGCTCAGGAAAACCTAGCTCAGACACACCTGACTCAAAAACACCTAGCTCAGACACAAAAAGCTCAGATACACGTAGCTCATCTAGATCAGACACACCTAGCTCAGAAATACCTAGCTCACCTAATTCAGCACATCTAGGTCACCTAGCTCAGACACACCTAGCTCACCTAACTCTGACACACATAGCTCAGACAAACCTAGCTCACCTAGCTCAGACAAACCTAGCTCACCTAGCTCAGAGACACCTAGCTCACCTAGCTCAGACACACCTAGCTCACCTAACTCAGACACACATAGCTTAGACACACCTAACTGAGACACACCTAACTCAGACACACCTAGCTCTCCTAGCTCAGACACACCTAGCTCTCCTAGCTCAGACAAACCATACTCACCTAGCTCAGACAAACCTAGCTCAGACACAACTAGCTCACACAGCTCAGCACACCTAGCTCACCTAGCTCAGACACACCTAGCTCACCTAGCTCAGACAAACATAGCTCAGACACACCTAGCTCAGAAACACCTAGGTCACCTAACTCTGACACACATAACTCAGACACACCTAGCTCACCTAGCTCAGACAGCCTAACTCACTTAGCTCAGACTCACCTAGCTCAGACATACCAAACTCACCTAGCTCAGACACACCAAACGTACCTAGCTCAGACACATCTAACTCAACTAGCTGAGACACACCTAACTCAGACACACCTAACTCAGACACACCTAGCTCACCTAATTCAGCACACCTAGCTCACCTAGTTCAGACACACCTAGCTCACCTAGCTCAGACACACCTAGCTCACCTAACTCTGACACACCTAGCTCACCTAGCTCAGACAAACCTAGCTCACCTAGCTCAGACAAACCTAGATCACCTAGCTCAGACAAACCTAGCTCACCTAGCTCAGACACACCTAGCCCACCTAGCTCAGACAAACCTAGCTCACCTAGCTCAGACACACCTAGCTCAGACACACCTAGCACAGAAACACCTAGCTCAGACACACCTGACTCAAAAACACCTAGCTCAGACACAAAAAGCTCAGATACACGTAGCTCATCTAGATCAGACACACTTAGCTCACCTATCTCAGACACACCTAGCTCAGACACACCTAGCTCAGATAAACCTAGCTCAGACACACCTAACTCACGTAGCTTAGACACACCTAACTCAGACACACCTAACTCAGACACACCTAGCTCACCTAGCTCAGACAGCCTAACTCACTTAGCTCAGACTCACTTAGCTCAGACAAACCAAACTCACCCAGCTCAGACACACCAAACTTACCTAGCTTAGACACACCTAGCTCAGCTAACTCAGACACACCTAGGTCAGAAACATCTAACTTACCTAGCTCAGACAAACCTAGCTCAGCTAGCTCAGACACACCTAGCTCAGACACACCTAGCTCAGACACACCTAGCTCAGCTAACTCAGACACACCTAGGTCAGAAACATCTAACTCACCTAGCTCAGACACACCTAGCTCACCTAGCTCAGAAACACTTAGGCTCACCTTGCTCAGACACACCTAGCTCACCTAGCTCAGACACACCTAGCTTACCTAGCTCAGAAACACCTAGCTCACCTAGCTCAGTCACACCTAGCTCAGACACAACTAGCTCACCTAGGTCAGAAACATCTAACTCACCTAGCTCAGACACACCTAGCTCACCTAGCTCAGACACAGTTAGGCTCACCTAGCTCAGACACACCTAGCTCACCTAGCTTAGACACACGTAGCTCACCTAGGTCAGACACACCTAGCTTACCTAGCTCAGAAACACCTAGCTCACCTAGCTCAGTCACACTTAGCTCAGATAAACCTAGCTCACCTAGCTCAGACACATCTAGCTCAGACATACCTAGCTCACCTAGCTCAGACACACCTAACTCACCTAGCTCAGACACACCTAACTCAGACACACCTAGCTCATCTAGCTCACCTAGCTCAGACACACCTAGCTCACCTAGCTCAGATAAACCTAGCCAGACACACCTAACTCAGATAAACCTAGCTCAGACACACCTAATTCACCTAGCTCAGACACACCTAGCTCAGACACACCTAGCTCAGACATACTTAACTCAGAACAACCTATTTCAGACACACCTAGCTCACATATCTCAGACAAACCAAGCTTAGACACACCTAGCTCAGACATACTTAACTCAGACACACCTAGCTCACCTAGCTCAGACACACCTAGCTCAGACACACCTAACTCAGACACACCTAGCTCAGACACACCTAACTCAGACACACCTAACTCAGACACACCTAGCTCACCTAGCTCAGACACACCTAGCTCAGACACACCTTGCTCAGATAAACCTAGCTCAGACACACCTAACTCACGTAGCTCAGACACACCTAACTTAGACACACCTAACTCAGACACACCTAGCTCACCAAGCTCAGACAGCCTAACTCACTTAGCTCAGACACACCTAGCTCAGACACACCCAGCTCAACTAGCTCAGACACACCTAGGCTAACCTAGCTCAGACACACCTAGCTCATCTAGCTTAGACACACCTAGCTCACCTAGCTCAGACACACCTAGCTCAGATAAACCTATCTCACCTAGCTCAGACACACCTTGCTCAGACACACCTAGCTCAGACGCATTTAACTCACCTAACTCAGACACACCTAACTCACCTATATCAGACAAACCAAACTCACCTAGCTCAGACACACCTAGCTCAGACACACATAGCTCAGACACAACTAGCTCACCTACCTCAGCACACCTAGCTCACCTAGCTCAGACACACCTAGCTCACCTAGCTCAGACAAACATAGCTCAGACACACCTAACTCACCTAGCTCAGACACACCTAACTCACCTAACTCAAACACACCTAGCTCACCTAGCTCAGACACACATAGCTCAGACACACCTATCTCACCTAGCTCAGACACATCTAACTCACCTAGCTCAGAAACACCTAGCTCAGACACATCGAACTCACCTACGTCAGACACACCTAACTCACCTAGCTCAGACACACCTAGCTCACCTAGCTCAGCACATCTAGCTCACCTAGCTCAGACACACCTAGCTCACCTAGCTCAGACACACCTAGCTCAGATATACCTAGCTCACCTAGCTCAGACACACCTAGCTCAGACACACCCAGCTCACCTAGCTCAGACACACCTAGGCTCACCTAGCTCAGACACACCTAGCTCATCTAGCTTAGACACACCTAGCTCACCTAGCTCAGACACACCTAGCTCAGACAAACCTAGCTCACCTAGCTCAGACACACCTAGCTTCCCTAGCTAAGACACACCTAGCTCAACTAGCTCAAAAACACCTAGCTCAGACATACCTAGCTCACCTAGATCAGACACACCTAGCTCACCTAACTCAGACACACCTAACTCATACACACCTAGCTCACCTAGCTCAGACAGCCTAACTCACTTAGCTCAGACCCACCTAGCGCAGACAAACCAAACTCACCTAGCTCAGACACACCTAGCTCACCTAGCCCCGCACACCTAGCTCACCTAGCTCAGACACACCTAGCTCACCTTGCTCAGACACACCTAGCTCAGCTAACTCAGACATACCTAGATCAGACACACCTAGCTCACCTAGCATAGACACACCTAACTCACCTAGCTCAGACACACCTAGCTCAGCTAACTCAGACACACTTAGATCAGACAAACCTAGCTCACGTAGTTCAGACACACATAACTCACCTAGCTCAGACACACCTAGCTCACCTAGCTCAGACACACCTAGCTCAGATATACCTAGCTCACCTAGCTCAGACACACCTAGCTCAGACACACCCAGCTCACCTAGCTCAGACACACCTAGGCTCACCTAGCTCAGACACACCTAGCTCATCTAGCTTAGACACACCTAGCTCACCTAGCTCAGACACACCTAGCTCAGACAAACCTAGCTCACCTAGCTCAGACACACCTAGCTTCCCTAGCTAAGACACACCTAGCTCAACTAGCTCAAAAACACCTAGCTCAGACATACCTAGCTCACCTAGATCAGACACACCTAGCTCACCTAACTCAGACACACCTAACTCATACACACCTAGCTCACCTAGCTCAGACAGCCTAACTCACTTAGCTCAGACCCACCTAGCGCAGACAAACCAAACTCACCTAGCTCAGACACACCTAGCTCACCTAGCCCCGCACACCTAGCTCACCTAGCTCAGACACACCTAGCTCACCTTGCTCAGACACACCTAGCTCAGCTAACTCAGACATACCTAGATCAGACACACCTAGCTCACCTAGCATAGACACACCTAACTCACCTAGCTCAGACACACCTAGCTCAGCTAACTCAGACACACTTAGATCAGACAAACCTAGCTCACGTAGTTCAGACACACATAACTCACCTAGCTCAGACACACCTAGCTCACCTAGCTCAGACACACCTAGCTCAGACATACCTAGCTCACCTAGCTCAGACACACCTAACTCACCTAGCTCAGACACACCTAACTCAGACACAACTAGCTCACCTAGCTCAGCACACCCATCTCACCTAGCTCAGAAACACCTAGCTCAGATAAACCTAGCTCAGACACACCTAATTCACGTAGCTCAGACACACCTAGCTCAGACACACCTAGCTCAGACACACCTAACTCAGACACACCTAACTCAGACACAACTAGCTCACCTAGCTCAGCACACCCATCTCACCTAACTCAGACACAACTAGCTCACCTAGATCAGACACACCTAACTCAGACACACCTAACTCGACACACCTAGCTCACCTAGCTCAGACACACCTAGATCAGACACACCTAGCTCAGATAAACCTAGCTCAGACACACCTAGGTCACCAAGCTCAGACACACCTAGCTCAGACACACCTAACTCAGACACAACTAGCTCAACTAGCTCAGCACACCCATCTCACCTAACTCAGACACAACTAGCTCACCTAGATCAGACACACCTAGCTCAGATAAACCTACCTCAGACACACCTAGGTCACCAAGCTCAGACACACCTAGCTCACCTAGCTCAGACACACCTAGCTTACCTAGCTCAGACACACCTAGGCTCACCTAGCTCAGACAAACCTAGCTCACCTAGCTTAGACACAGCTAGCTCACCTAGCTCAGACACACCCAGCTCTCCTAGCTCACCTAGCTCACCTAGCTCACCTAGCTCACCTAGCTCAGACACACCTAGCTCACCTAGCTCAGACACACCTAGCTCAGGTAGCTCAGACACACCTAGCTCACCTAGCTCAGACACACCTAGCTCACCTAACTCAGGCACACCTAGCTCAGACACACCTAGCTCACCTAGCTCAGACACACCTAGCTCAGACTCACCTAGCTCAGACACACCTAGCTCACCTAGCTTAGACACACCTAGCTCACCTAGCTCAGACACACCTAGCTCACCTAGTTTTTCACACACCTAGCTCACCTAACTCAGACACACTTAGCTCTGACACACCTAGCTCAGACACACCTAGCTCACCTAGCTCAGACACACCTAGCTCACATAGCTTAGACACACCTATCTCACCTAGCTCAGACACACCTAGCTCACCTAGCTCAAACACACCTAGCTCATCTAGCTCAGACATACCTAGCTTTCCTAGCTCAGACACACTTATCTCTCCTAGCTTAGACACACCTAGCTCACCTAGCTCACCTTGCTCAGACACACCTATCTCACCTAGCTCAGACACACCTAGCTCAAGTAGCTCAGACACACCTAGCTCAGACACACCTAAATCTGACACACCTAGCTCACTAGCCACTTTAAACAATGCCACTTAATATAATGTTTACATACCCTACATTACGCATCTCATATGTATATACTGTACTCTATACCATCTTCTCCATCTTGCCATCTTTATGTAATACATGTATCACTAGCCACTTTAAACAATGCCACTTAATATAATGTTTACATACCCTACATTGCTCATCTCATATGTATATACTGTACTCGATACCATCTACTGCATCTTGCCTATGTCGTTCTGTACCATCACTCATTCATATATCTTTATGTACATATTCTTTATCCCTTTACACCTGTATGTATAAGGTAGCTGTTGTGAAATTTTTAGGTTAGATTACTCGTTGGTTATTAATGCATTGTCGGAACTAGAAGCACAAGCATTTCGCTACACTCGCATTAACATCTGCTAACCATGTGTATGTGACAAATAAAATTTGATTTGATTTGATTTAACTCAGACACCTAGCTCACTTAGCTCAGACACACCTAGCTCACCTAGCTCAGACACACCTAGCTCAGACACACCTAGCTCACTTAGCTCAGACACACCTAGTTCACCTAGCTCAGACACCTAGCTCACCTAGCTTATAGCCTACTGGAAGAGGTTTAGATGACAAGTATTGTGACTGTTGAGAAACACAATGTGGATATATAATTGGTGTGTGTGAGTTTATGTGCGTGTGTGAATGAGTGAGTGCTTTGCATGGTGGAGATATGAAAAAATTGCTTAGACAGAGAGTGCTGTCTTGCTTTTAACTTTTAGGAAATTTTGCAGGTTTTCGTTTTTTATGTATTATTTCTTACATTATTAGCCCAGAAAATTGTTTGTGTTAATACATACAGCCGAGAAGAACTATTGGACATCAGAGCGGCGGTAACTCACCAGCATTACCAGCATTATGACCAGGAATATGACTTTCCCAAAGAGGATAGTTTGTTTGCACCCCCCAGGGCAATTGAACTGATTCCAGAGGCCGACCCAAAACAACGCCGGCGGAGGAGAGGTACTCAGAGTGGTCTTCTAGTCTGACTTAGGAGGCGCGGACACCACCCTTCGCTTCCGAGTATATTACTCGCAAATGTTCATTCTCTGGATAATAAGTTGACAAGCTCAGGGTGAGGGTTTCTTTCCAGAGAGACATCAGAGATTGTAACATACTCTGTTTCACAGAAACATGGATCTCTCGGGATATACTGTCTGAGTCGGTCCAGCCAGTTGGGTTCTCAGTTCATCATGCAGACAGGAATAAATATCTCTCCGGGAAGAAGAAGAGCGAGGGTGTGTGTTTCATGATTAAAACTTCTCACGAGTCAGCAACCCTGATCCGGTAGCACCCCCCAACTCACCCCACTGATTAGCACAGCTAGCATAGCGTCACAAGTAACTTGTAGCATCTAAATATCATTAAATCACAAGTCCAAGACACCAGATGAAAGATACAGGTCTTGTGAATAAAGCCACCATTTCAGATTTTTAAAATGTTTTACAGGGAAGACAGAATATGTAAATCTATTAGCTAACCACGTTAGCGGAGGACACGATATTTTTACCAGGCAGATTCGGCTAGGCGCCCACGTCCAGTTCACATGCACAACAGATATGATATAAAATCGTAAATTGGGTCTTACTATGGCTGATCTTTCATCAGAATGTTGATCAAAGTGTCCTTTGTCAAGATGAGTCGTTGGTTCCGTTCAGAAATGTTCCTTTCTCACTCCATTTAGCACAGGTACCGGTCGAGTGGCACGTATTTCTCAAACGATACTAAAATCTAACAACTGAACACCGCAAAACTCCCTAAAAAAATCAAATAATCTGATTAAACTATATTGAAAAAACATACATTACGATGATCTGGTCACATGTATCAAACAAACTTCGACACGGAGATAATAATGGCCGCACAACACAAGAAAAACGTAGCTCAAATTCCATCCAATCGAGAACCGGAAGTTGTCGGTCATGCCAAAGATTTTGCTCTCATTTCACGTCAGTCCCAGATAGACAAGAAATTTTTCCTCTGACGTCCTCTAGACACCCAGAGGAAGGCCAGTGAGTTGTGTTTCGGGTCATAGGAGGCATGACCATATATAGGCAGAGCTTTGAAGCCAGCACAAAACATCTTGATTTTATGTTCTTGGTCATGGAAAGTGCTGTGAAATGACTTCTGTATCACTCAGAGACAAAATTGAAACGGATTTAGAAACTAGAGATTGTCTTCTTTCCAATGGTATGATTCATATGCATATAGTAAGAGCAATGATTGAATAAGAGGCAGTTTAATCTGTAGAGCAAATTATGCTAATGCGAAAATATTACACCCTGTATTCTCAAGAGGTTTTAAGTACTCATGGTGTAATTGTGATAACATACAGGAACTCAAGTCCTTTTGATCACCCGACCTCACAATCAAAAGCCAACCGTATTCTCTGCCAAGATAATTTTCTTCGGTTAAAGTCACGGCGTGTATATCCCCCCTCATGCCGATACCACCATGGCCCTCAAGGAACTAAACTGGAAACCCTGAGGCTGCATTTATTGTAGCTGAGGATTTTAACAAAGCAAATTTGATGAAAAAGCTGCCGAAGTTTTATCAACACATCGACTGTAGCACTCGCGCTGCTAAAACATTGATCACTGCAACTCCAACTTCCGGGATGCCTACAAGGCCTTCCCCCACCCTCCTTTAGGCAAATCTGACCACGACTCCATTTTGCTCCTCCCTTCCTATAGGCAGAAACTCAATGAGGAAGTGCCCGTGCTAAGGACTATTGAACGCTGGTCTGACCAATCGGAATCAACACTTCAAGATTGTTTTGATCACATGGACTTGGATATGTTCCGGGTAACTTCCGAGAATAATATCGAAAAATATACTGATACGGTGACTGAGTTTATCAGGAAGTGTGTAGGAGATGTTTCACCCACTGTGACTATTCGGGATCGGTGTCCCTTCAATGGGACAGTTGAGCTAACATAGGCTAATGCAATTAGCATGAGGGTGTAAGTAACAAGAACATTTCCCAGGACAGACATATCTGATATTGGCAAAAAGCTTAAATTCTTGTTAATCTAACTGCACTGTCCAATTTACAGTAGCTTTTACAGTGAAAGAATACCATGCTATTGTTTGAGGAGAGTGCACAATTTTGAACATGAAAAGTTATTAATTAACAAATTAGGCACATTTGGGCAGTCTTAATACAACATTTTGAACAGAAATGCAATGGCTCATTGGATCAGTCTAAAACTTTGCACATAGACTGATGCCATCTAGTGGAAATTCTCTTGCATTTCAAAGATGATGGTACAAAAAAATACAAAAGAACGGTTGTTTTTTTCTTTGTATTATCTTTTACCAGATCTATTGTGTTATATTCTGCTACATTCCTTTCACATGTCCATACACTTCAAAGTGTTTCCTTTCAAATGGTACCAAAAATATGCATATCCTTGCTTCAGGGCCTGAGCTACAGGCAGTTAGATCTGGGTATGTCATTTTAGGCGAAAATTGAAAAAAAGGGGCTAATCCTTAAGATGTTGTAAAACCTACTCTAACCAGAAACCGTGGAAAGATGGCAGCATTCGTGGAAAACTGAAAGCGCGAACCACCGCATATAACCATGACAAGATGACTGAGAATATGGCAGAATACAAAAAGTGTAGTTATTCCCTCCGCAAGGCAATCAAGCAGACAAAATGTCCATATAGAGACAAAGTGGAGTCGGAAGTCAACTGATCAGACACGAGACGTATGTGGCAGGGTCTACAGACAATCATGGACTACAAAAGGAAAACCAGCCATGTCGTGGACACCAACATCTTGCTCCGACAAACTTAACACCTTCTACACCTGCTTTGAGGATAACACAGTGCCACCGACGCGCCCCGCTACCAAGGACTGTGGGCTCTCCTTCTCCCTGGCCGACGCGTGTAAGACATTTAACCCTCGCAAAGCTGCTGGCACACATGGTATCCCTAGCCGCATCCTCAGAGCATGCGGAGACCAGCTGGCTGGTGTGTTTTCGGACATATTCAATCTCACCCTATCCCAGTCTGCTGTCTCCACATTCTTCAAGATGGCCACCATTGTTCCTGTATCCAATAAGGCAAAGGTAACTGAACTAAATGACTATCGCCCCGTATCACTCACTTCTGTCAACATGAAGTGCTTTGAGAGACTAGTCAAGGATCATATCACCTCTACCTTACCTGTCACCCTTAATTAACCCACTTAAATTTGCACTGCACACTGCACACTGCCCTATCCCATCTGGAGGAATACCAATGTAAGAATGCTGTTCATTGACTATAGCTATAGACTATAGTTAGACTATAGCTCAGCGTTCAACAGCATAGTACCATCCAAGCTCATCATTAAGCTCGAGGCCCTGGGTCTGAACCCCGCCCTGTGCAACTGGGTTCTGGACTTCCTGACTGGCCGTCCCCAGGTGGTGAAGGTAGGAAACAACACCTCCACTTCGCTGAACCTCAACACTGGCGCCCCACAAGTTTGGGTGCTCAGCCCCCTCCTGTACTCCCTGTTCACCCATGACTGCGTGGCCATGCCTTCAACTGAATCTCAAGTTTGCAGACAAGAGTAGTAGGCTTGATTACCAACAATGAGAGACAGTCTTGGGTTCACTTACTTTTTCTTGCCACTGTATGTATATGCTGTTTTTTATTTTTATTTTTGTCTATGCCGCCCTGACATTTCTCGTCCATATAGTATTTATATATTCTTAATTCCATGCCTTAACTTAGATTTGTGTGTATTGGGAATATGTTGTGAAATTGTTAGATATTACTTTTTAAATATTACTGCACTGTCGGAGCTAGAAACACAAGCATTTAGTTAGATATTTGTCACGTTCCTGACCTTATTTCCCTTGTTTTGTATTTATTTAGTATGGTCAGGGCGTGAGTTGGGGTGGGTTGTCTATGTGTGTTTTTCTATGTTGGGATTTTGTGTTCGGCCTGGTATGATTCTCAATCAGAGGCAGCTGTCAATCGTTGTCCCTGATTGAGAATCATACTTAGGCAGCCGGGGTTTCACGTTTGGTTTGTGGGTGTTTGTTTCCTGTGTCAGTGTTTGTGCCACACGGGACTGTTACGGTATGTTCGTTTGTTATTTTGTATCGTGTATTGTTTTCGTGTATATTAAATATCATGGAAACTTACCACTCTACACATTGGTCCTCCGATCCTTCTCGCCTCTCCTCGTCCGATGAGGAGGACGAAATAGACTGCCGTTACAATATTACTGCACTGTCGGAGCTAGAAACACCAGCATTTAGTTAGATATTACTGCACTGTCGGAGCTAGAAACACCAGCATTTAGTTAGATATTACTGTACTGTTGGAGCTAGGAACACAAGCATTTAGTTAGATACTACTGTACTGTTGGAGCTAGGAACACAAGCATTTAGTTAGATACTACTGCACTGTTGGAGCTAGGAACACAAGCATTTAGTTAGATACTACTGCACCGTTGGAGCTAGAAACACAAGCATTTAGTTAGATACTACTGCACTGTTGGAGCTAGGAACACAAGCATTTAGTTAGATACTACTGCACTGTTGGAGCTAGAAACACAAGCATTTAGTTAGATACTACTGCACTGTTGGAGCTAGAAACACAAGCATTTAGTTAGAAACTACTGCACTGTTGGAGCTAGGAACACAAGCATTTAGTTAGATATTACTGCACTGTTGGAGCTAGGAACACAAGCATTTAGTTAGATATTACTGCACTGTCGGAGCTAGAAACACCAGCATTTCACTACACCTGCATTAACATCTGCTAAACACGTGAATGTGATCAATACAATTTGATTTGATTTGTGAGTTGACATGGCACAGGTCTCTCAGATTGGTGTGTGTATGTGTGTGTGTGTGTGTGTGTGTGTGTGTGTCTGTGTGTGTGTGTGTGTGTGTGTGTGTGTGTGTGTGTGTGTGTGTGTGTGTGTGTGTGTGTGTGTGTGTGTGTGTGTGTGTGTGTGTGTGTGTGTGTGTGTGTGTGTGTGTGTGTGTGTGTGTGTGTGTGTGTGTGTGTGTGCGTGCGCGAATGAGTGAGTGCTATGCGTGGTGGAGAAGTGAGTTGACATGGAACAGGCCTCCCAGATTGATGTGTTTGAGTTTCTGTGTGTGTGTGTCTGTGTGAATGAGTGAGTGAGTGAGTGCTATGCGTGGTGGAGATGTGAGTTGACATGGGGTCTGCTCTCTGTCAGAGGAGATAGTTAATATTTAACAAAGAGTCTATTTAGAGAGAACACCCTCTCCCTCATGGCCTCCACACACACACACACACACACACACACACACACACACACACACACACACACACACACACACACACTCCTCATCCCAGGTGGCCTCCCTAGTACAGTTATGGAGGAAAGCTGTAGCAGTCAACCACATGTAACTAAGTCCCACTGACAGAATCAGTTTGCAGATGACTTTTCAAAACGCATAGCGTGTTCCGTGTGTGTGTGTGTGTGTGTGTGTGTGTGTGTGTGTGTGTGTGTACATGCGTGCGTCTATTCCCCTCCTGAAGAGCTATAATTTAAAGAGTTTCCCATCAGGACCTGCATGGCAAATCAGCTTGCACTCTGGAACTCTGGGATTGGATCATAGTGGCAGCAGGACCAGCCAAGCAGAGCTGTTCTACTGAGAAAGGGTTAGAGCTGTACCACTGAGATAGGGTTAGGGTTAGAGCTGTACCACTGAGATAGGGTTAGGTTTAGAGCTCTACCACTGATATAGGATTAGGGTTAGAGCTGTACCACTGATATAGGATTAGGGTTAGAGCTGTACCACTGAGATAGGGTTAGGGTTAGAGCTGTACCACTGATATAGGGTTAGGGTTAGAGCTGTACCACTGATATAGGGTTAGGGTTAGAGCTGTACCACTAATATACACTGCTCAAAAAAATAAAGGGAACACTTAAACAACATAATGTAACTCCAAGTCAATCACACTTCTGTGAAATCAAACTGTCCACTTAGGAAGCAACACTGATTGACAATAAATTTCACATGCTGTTGTGCAAATGGAATAGACAACAGGTGGAAATTATAGGAAATTAGCAAGACACCCCCAATAAAAGAGTGGTTCTGCAGGTGGTGACCACAGACCACTTCTCAGTTCCTATGCTTCCTGGCTGATGTTTTGGTCACTTTTGAATGCTGGCGGTGCTTTCACTCTAGTGGTAGCATGAGACGGAGTCTACAACCCACACAAGTGGCTCAGGTAGTGCAGCTCATCCAGGATGGCACATCAATGCGAGCTGTGGCAAGAAGGTTTGCTGTGTCTGTCAGCGTAGTGTCCAGAGCATGGAGGCGCTACCAGGAGATAGGCCAGTACATCAGGGGATGTGGAGGAGGCCGTAGGAGGGCAACAACCCAGCAGCAGGACCGCTACCTCCGCCTTTGTGCAAGGAGGAGCAGGAGGAGCACTGCCAGAGCCCTGCAAAATGACCTCCAGCAGGCCACAAATGTGCATGTGTCTGCTCAAAACGGACAGAAACAGACTCCATGAGGGTGGTATGAGTGCCCGACGTCCACAGGTGGGGGTTGTGCTTACAGCCCAACACCGTGCAGGACGTTTGGCATTTGCCAGAGAACACCAAGATTGGCAAATTCGCCACTGGCGCCCTGTGCTCATCACAGATGAAAGCAGGTTCACACTGAGCACATGTGACAGACGTGACAGAGTCTGGAGACGCCGTGGAGAACGTTCTGCTGCCTGCAACATCCTCCAGCATGACCGGTTTGGCGGTGGGTCAGTCATGGTGTGGGGTGGCATTTCTTTGGGGGGCCGCACAGCCCTCCATGTGCTCGCCAGAGGTAGCCTGACTGCCATTAGGTACCGAGATGAGATCCTCAGACCCCTTGTGAGACCATATGCTGGTGCGGTTGGCCCTGGGTTCCTCCTAATGCAAGACAATGCTAGACCTCATGTGGCTGGAGTGTGTCAGCAGTTCCTGCAAGAGGAAGGCAGTGATGCTATGAACTGGCCCGCCCGTTCCCCAGACCTGAATCCAATTGAGCACATCTGGGACATCATGTCTCGCTCCATCCACCAACGCCACGTTGCACCACAGACTGTCCAGGAGTTGGCGGATGCTTTAGTCCAGGTCTGGGAGGAGATCCCTCAGGAGACCATCCGCCACCTCATCAGGAGCATGCCCAGGCGTTGTAGGGAGGTCATACAGGCACGTGGAGGCCACACACAATACTGAGCCTCATTTTGACTTGTTTTAAGGACATTACATCAAAGTTGGATCAGCCTGTAGTGTGGTTTTCCACTTTAATTTTGAGTGTGACTCCAAATCCAGACCTCCATGGGATGATAAATTTGATTTCCATTGATAATTTTTGTGCGATTTTGTTGTCAGCACATTCAACTATGTAAAGAAAAGAATACCACTGATATAGGGTTAGGGTTAGAGCTGTACCACAGAGATAGTGTTAGGGTTCATGCTCTACCACAGAGATAGGGTTAGGGTTAGAGCTGTACCACTGAGATAGGGTTAGGGTTAGAGCTGTACCACTGATATAGGGTTAGGGTTAGAGCTGTACCACTGATATAGGATTAGAGCTGTACCACTGATATAGGGTTAGGGTTAGAGTTGTACCACTGAGAAAGGGTTTTGGTTAGAGCTGTACCACTGATATAGGATTAGAGCTTTACCACTGAGATAGGGTTAGGGTTAGAATTGTACTACTGAGAAAGGGCTTTGGTTAGAGCTGTACCACTGATATAGGATTAGAGCCTTACCACTGATATAGGGTTATGGTTAGAGCTGTACCTCTGAGATAGGGTTAGGGTTAGAGCTGTAACATTGATATAGGATTAGAGCTGTACCACTGATATAGGGTTAGGCTTTGAGTTGTACCACTGAGATAGGGTTAGGGTTCATGCTCTACCATAGAGATAGGGTTAGGGTTAGAGCTGTACCACTGAGATAGGGTTAGGGTTAGAGCTGTACCACTGATATAGGGTTAGGGTTAGAGCTGTACCACTGATATAGGGTTAGGGTTAGAGCTGTACTACTGATATAGGGTTAGGCTTAGAGCTGTACCACAGAGATAGGGTTAGGGTTAGAGCTGTACCACAGAGATAGGGTTAGGGTTAGAGCTGTACCACAGAGATAGGGTTAGGGTTAGAGCTGTACCACTGATATAGGGTTAGGGTTAGAGCTGTACCACAGAGATAGGGTTAGGGTTAGAGCTCTACCACTGATATAGGGTTAGGGTTAGAGCTGTACCACAGAGATAGGGTTAGGGTTAGAGCTCTACCACTGAGATAGGGTTAGGGTTAGAGCTGTACCACTGATATAGGGTTAGGGTTAGAGCTGTACCACAGAGATAGGTTTAGGGTTAGAGCTCTACCACTGATATAGGGTTAGGGTTAGAGCTGTACCACTGATATAGGGTTAGAGCTGTACCACTGATATAGGGTTAGGGTTAGAGCTGTACCACTGATATAGGGTTAGGGTTAGAGCTGTACCACTGATATAGGGTTAGGGTTAGAGCTGTACCACAGAGATAGGGTTAGGGTTAGAGCTGTACCACAGAGATAGGGTTAGGATTAGAGCTCTACCACTGATATAGGGTTAGGGTTAGAGCTGTACCACTGATATAGGGTTAGGGTTAGAGCTCTACCACTGAGATAGGGTTAGGGTTAGAGCTGTACCACTGATATAGGGTTAGGTTTAGGGACACTAACTGGCCTGGTTATTTGTCCACTGTTGTTATTAACAGTAATATCCAAGCTTGCACAGTACGGTTGGGGTCTTCAGAATAACACAGTATAGGGCCTTCCGGGTGGCACAGTGGTCTAGGGATTTCCTTGTCTCATCGCGCTCCAGCGACTCCTGTGGCGGGCCGGGTGCAGTGCGTGCTAACCAAGGGGGCCAGGTGCACGGTGTTTCCTCCGACACATTGGTGCGGCTGGCTTCCGGGTTGGAGGCGCGCTGTGTTAAGAAGCAGTGCGGCTTGGTTGGGTTGTGCTTCGGAGGACGCATGGCTTTCGACCTTCGTCTCTCCGAAGCCCGTATGGGAGTTGTAGCGATGAGACAAGATAGTAATTACTAGCGATTGGATACCACGAAGATTGGGGAGAAAAGGGGGTACTTTTTTTTTTTTTAAGAATAAAAAGAAAAATAATAACACAGTATGGTTGGGGTCAACAGGATAACACAGTAAGGTTGGAGTCGGTTTGGGAGGATATTGTGAACAAGGTATAACACACTAGATGTGAATGACAGTACTATGTGACTGTAGATCTGTGAGATGTATGTGTGTGAGCAGAGCAAAGAGTTTGAGGTGTGTGTGTGGTTGGGCAGCCTGGAGTTCCGGTGCTGCTAATTGAGAAGAAGTCCCTTGGTTAGTGTGGCCCTGCCACCCCCTGGGGTCCTTGACCCCTCAACCCTGCCTCAGGCACTGACTGCCACCAGCCTGAACCCCCATAACCCCCCCACACACACGCGCAAACACACACACACGTTGTGACGCTCCACTCCTCCCGTCCAATCAACAATGAGCTGCAGACCTCTTTTGTCTTCTTCATTAAAATAATGAGAGACTCTCTCTCTCTCTCTCTCTCAATTCAATTCAATTCAAGGGGCTTTATTGGCATGGGAAACATGTGTTAACATTGCCAAAGCAAGTGAGGTAGATATTATACAAAAGTGAAATAAACAATACAAATTAACAGTAAACATTACACATACAGAAGTTTCAAAACAATAAAGACATTACAAATGTTATATTATATATATACAGTGTTGTAACAATGTACAAATGGTTAAAGCACACAAGTTAAAATAAATAAGCATAAATATGAGTTGTATTTACAATGGTGTTTGTTCTTCACTGGTTGCCCTTTTCTTGTGGCAACAGGTCACAAATCTTGCTGCTGTGATGGCACACTGTGGAATTTCTCCCAGTAGATATGGGAGTTTATCAAAATTGGATTTGTTTTCAAATTCTTTGTGGATCTGTGTAATCTGAGGGAAATATGTCTCTCTAATATGGTCATACATTGGGCAGGAGGTTAGGAAGTGCAGCTCAGTTTCCACCTCATTTTGTGGGCAGTGTGCACATAGCCTGTCTTCTCTTGAGAGCCATGTCTGCCTACGGCGGCCTTTCTCAATAGCAAGGCTATGCTCACTGAGTCTGTACATAGTCAAAGCTTTCCTTAAGTTTGGGTCAGTCACAGTGGTCAGGTATTCTGCCACTGTGTACTCTCTGTTTAGGGCCAAATAGCATTCTAGTTTGCTCTGTTTTTTTGTTAATTCTTTCCAATGTGTCAAGTAATTATCATTTTGTTTTCTCATGATTTGGTTGGGTCTAATTGTGCTGTTGTCCTGGGGCTCTGTGGGGTGTGTTTGTGTTTGTGAACAGAGCCCTAGGACCAGCTTGCTTAGGGGACTCTTCTCCAGGTTCATCTCTCTGTAGGTGATGGCTTTGTTATGGAAGGTTTGGGAATCGCTTCCTTTTAGGTGGTTGTAGAATTTAACGGCTCTTTTCTGGATTTTGATAATTAGTGGGTATCGGCCTAATTCTGCTCTGCATGCATTATTTGGTGTTCTACGTTGTACACGGAGGATATTTTTGCAGAATTCTGCAATCAGAGTCTCAATTTGGTGTTTGTCCCATTTTGTGAAATCTTGGTTGGTGAGCGGACCCCAGACCTCACAACCATAAAGGGCAATGGGCTCTATGACTGATTCAAGTATTTTTAGCCAGATCCTAATTGGTATGTTGAAATTTATGTTCCTTTTGATGGCATAGAATGCCCTTCTTGCCTTGTCTCTCAGATCGTTCACAGCTTTGTGGAAGTTACCTGTGGTGCTGAGGTTTAGGCCGAGGTATGTATAGTTTTTTGTGTGCTCTAGGGCAACGGTGTCTAGATGGAATTTGTGGTCCTGGCGACTGGACCTTTTTTGGAACACCATTATTTTGGTCTTACTGAGATTTACTGTCAGGGCCCAGGTCTGACAGAATCTGTGCAGAAGATCTAGGTGCTGCTGTAGGCCCTCCTTGGTTGGTGACAGAAGCACCAGATCATCAGCAAACAGTAGACATTTGACTTCGGATTCTAGTAGGGTGAGGCCAGGTGCTGCAGACTGTTCTAATGCCCTCGCCAATTCGTTGATATATATGTTGAAGAGGGTGGGGCTTAAGCTGCATCCCTGTCTCACCCCACGACCCTGTGTAAAGAAATGTGTGTGTTTTTTGCCAATTTTAACCGCACACTTGTTGTTTGTGTACATGGATTTTATAATGTCGTATGTTTTTCCCCCAACACCACTTTCCATCAATTTGTATAGCAGACCCTCATGCCAAATTGAGTCGAAGGCTTTTTTGAAATCAACAAAGCATGAGAAGACTTTGCCTTTGTTTTGGTTTGTTTGGTTGTCAATTAGGGTGTGTAGGGTGAATACATGGTCTGTTGTACGGTAATTTGGTAAAAAGCCAATTTGACATTTGCTCAGTACATTGTTTTCATTGAGGAAATGTACGAGTCTGCTGTTAATGATAATGCAGAGTATTTTCCCAAGGTTACTGTTGACGCATATTCCACGGTAGTTATTGGGGTCAAATTTGTCTCCACTTTTGTGGATTGGGGTGATCAGTCCTTGGTTCCAAATATTGGGGAAGATGCCAGAGCTAAGGACGATGTTAAAGAGTTTTAGTATAGCCAATTGGAATTTGTTGTCTGTATATTTGATCATTTCATTAAGGATACCATCAACACCACAGGCCTTTTTGGGTTGGAGGGTTTTTATTTTGTCCTGTAACTCGTTCAAGGTAATTGGAGAATCCAGTGGGTTCTGGTAGTCTTTAATAGTTGATTCAAGGATTTGTATTTGATCATGTATATGTTTTTGCTCTTTATTCTTTGTTATAGAGCCAAAAAGATTGGAGAAGTGGTTTACCCATACATCTCCATTTTGGATAGATAATTCTTCGTGTTGTTGTTTGTTTAGTGTTTTCCAATTTTCCCAGAAGTGGTTAGAGTCTATGGATTCTTCAATTACATTGAGCTGATTTCTGACGTGCTGTTCCTTCTTTTTCCGTAGTGTATTTCTGTATTGTTTTAGTGATTCACCATAGTGAAGGCGTAGACTCAGGTTTTCCGGGTCTCTATGTTTTTGGTTGGACAGGTTTCTCAATTTATTTCTTAGATTTTTGCATTTGTCATCAAACCATTTGTCATTGTTGTTCATTTTCTTCGGTTTTCTATTTGAGATTTTTAGGTTTGATAGGGAAGCTGAGAGGTCAAATATACTGTTAAGATTTTCTACTGCCAAGTTTACACCTTCACTATTGCAGTGGAACGTTTTACCCAGGAAGTTGTCTAAAAGGGATTGAATTTGCTGTTGTCTAATTGTTTTTTGGTAGATTTCCAAACTGCATTCCTTCCATCTATAGCATTTCTTAATGTTACTCAGTTCCTTTGGCTTTGATGCCTCGTGATTGAGTATTGCTCTGTTCAAGTAGACTGTGATTTTGCTGTGGTCTGATAGGGGTGTCAGTGGGCTGACTGTGAACGCTCTGAGAGACTCTGGGTTGAGGTCAGTGATAAAGTAGTCTACAGTGCTACTGCCAAGAGATGAGCTATAGGTGAACCTACCATAGGAGTCCCCTCGAAGCCTACCATTGACTATGTACATACCCAGCGTGCGACAGAGCTGCAGGAGTTGTGACCCGTTTTTGTTGGTTATGTTGTCATAGTTGTGCCTAGGGGGGCATATGGGGGAGGGAATGCTGTCACCTCCAGGTAGGTGTTTGTCCCCCTGTGTGCTGAGGGTGTCAGGTTCTTGTCCAGTTCTGGCATTTAGGTCGCCACAGACTAATACATGTCCCTGGGCCTGGAAATGATTGATTTCCTCATTCAGGATGGAGAAGCTGTCTTCATTAAAGTATGGGGATTCTAGTGGGGGGATATAGGTAGCACACAGGAGGACATTTTTCTCTCTCTCTCTCTCTCTCTCTCTCTCTCTCTCTCTCTCTCTCTCTCTCTCTCTCTCTCTCTCTCTCTCTCTCTCTCTCTCTCTCTCTCTCTCTCTCTCTCTCTCTCTCTCTCTCTCTCTCTCTCTCTCTCTCTCTCTCTCTCTCTCTCTCTCTCTCTCTCTCTCTCTCTCTCTCTCTCTCTCTCTCTCTCTCTCTCTCTCTCTCAATTTCAAGATAACACTCACAAGTGTTCCAAAAGAATAAAGACATTTCTAATGTCATATTATGTCTATACACACTGTTGCAACGGTGTGTAAATAGTTAAAGTACAAAAGGGAAAATAAATAAACATAAATATGGGTTGTATTTACAATGGTGTTTGTTCTTCACTGTTTCAAATCAAATCACATTTGTTTTGTCACGTGACGAATACATCAGGTGTAGAACTTACAGTGAAATTCTTAATTACAAATAAGTCTCCAGCTTCAGCGATTTTTGCAATTCGTTCCAGTCATTGGCAGCAGAGAACTGGAAGGAAAGGCGGCCAAAGCAGGTGTTGGCTTTGGGGATGACCAGTGAGATATACCTGCTGGAGCGCGTGCTACGGGTGGGTGTTGTTATCGTGACCAGTGAGCTGAGATAAGGCGGAGCTTTACCTAGCAGAGACTTAAAGATGGCCTGGAGCCAGTGGGTCTGGCGACGAATATGTAGCGAGGGCCAGCCGACTAGAGCATACAGGTCGCAGTGGTGGGTGGTATAAGGGGCTTTGGTGACAAAACGGATGGCACAGTGATAGACTACATCCAATTTGCTGAGTAGAGTATTTAGAGCTATTTTGTAAATGACATTGCCGAAGTCGAGGATTGGTAAGATAGTTAGTTTTACGAGGGTATGTTTGGCGGCGTGAGTGAAGGAGGCTTTGTTGCAAAATAGGAAGCAGATTCTAGATTTAATTTTGGATTGTAGCTGTTTAATATGAGTATGGAAGGAGAGTTAATAAGGACTTGTTCTTAACTGACTTGCCAAGTTAAATAAAGGTTAAAATAATAATAATAATAGAGTGGGTTAGGTCTTCTCCATATCAAATTAGCGTACACCCTGTTTCACACCTGGTAGAGTGGTGGATGGGACTACCAGCTCTCTGTAACCTAGAGGACAACCAGTGGGTCCGTCTCCTCTATACCACCCACCTGGTAGTGTGGTGGATGGGACTACCAGCTCTCTGTAACCTAGAGGGCAACCAGTGGGTCTGTCTCCTCTATACCACCCACCTGGTAGTGTGGTGGATGGGACTACCAGCTCTCTGTAACCTAGAGGGCAACCAGTGGGTCCGTCTCCTCTATACCACCCACCTGGTAGTGTGGTGGATGGGACTACCAGCTCTCTGTAACCTAGAGGACAACCAGTGGGTCCGTCTCCTCTATACCACCCACCTGGTAGTGTGGTGGATGGGACTACCAGCTCTCTGTAACCTAGAGGACAACCAGTGGGTCCGTCTCCTCTATACCACCCACCTGGTAGTGTGGTGGATAGGACTACCAGCTCTCTGTAACCTAGAGGACAACCAGTGGGTCCGTCTCCTCTATACCACCCACCTGGTAGTGTGGTGGATGGGACTACCAGCTCTCTGTAACCTAGAGGACAACCAGTGGGTCCGTCTCCTCTATACCACCCACCTGGTAGTGTGGTGGATGGGACTACCAGCTCTCTGTAACCTAGAGGGCAACCAGTGGGTCTGTCTCCTCTATACCACCCACCTGGTAGTGTAGGTGGATGGGACTACCAGCTCTCTGTAACCTAGAGGACAACCAGTGGGTCCGTCTCCTCTATACCACCCACCTGGTAGTGTGGTGGATGGGACTACCAGCTCTCTGTAACCTAGAGGACAACCAGTGGGTCCGTCTCCTCTATACCACCCACCTGGTAGTGTGGTGGATGGGACTACCAGCTCTCTGTAACCTAGAGGACAACCAGTGGGTCCGTCTCCTCTATACCACCCACCTGGTAGTGTGGTGGATGGGACTACCAGCTCTCTGTAACCTAGAGGGCAACCAGTGGGTCCGTCTCCTCTATACCACCCACCTGGTAGTGTGGTGGATGGGACTACCAGCTCTCTGTAACCTAGAGGACAACCAGTGGGTCCATCTCCTCTATACCATGTTCCACACCTGGTAGTGTGGTGGATGGGACTACCAGCTCTCTGTAACCTAGAGGTCAACCAGTGGGTCCGTCTCCTCTATACCACCCACCTGGTAGTGTGGTGGATGGGACTACCAGCTCTCTGTAACCTAGAGGACAACCAGTGGGTCTGTCTCCTCTATACCACCCACCTGGTAGTGTGGTGGATGGGACTACCAGCTCTCTGTAACCTAGAGGACAACCAGTGGGTCCGTCTCCTCTATACCACCCACCTGGTAGTGTGGTGGATGGGACTACCAGCTCTCTGTAACCTAGAGGACAACCAGTGGGTCCGTCTCCTCTATACCACCCACCTGGTAGTGTGGTGGATGGGACTACCAGCTCTCTGTAACCTAGAAGACAACCAGTGGGTCCATCTCCTCTATACCACCCACCTGGTAGTGTGGTGGATGGGACTACCAGCTCTCTGTAACCTAGAGGACAACCAGTGGGTCCGTCTCCTCTATACCACCCACCTGGTAGTGTGGTGGATGGGACTACCAGCTCTCTGTAACCTAGAGGGCAACCAGTGGGTCTGTCTCCTCTATACCACCCACCTGGTAGTGTGGTGGATGGGACTACCAGCTCTCTGTAACCTAGAGGACAACCAGTGGGTCCGTCTCCTCTATACCACCCACCTGGTAGTGTGGTGGATAAGACTACCAGCTCTCTGTAACCTAGAGGACAACCAGTGGGTCCGTCTCCTCTATACCACCCACCTGGTAGAGTGGTGGATGGGACTACCAGCTCTCTGTAACCTAGAGGACAACCAGTGGGTCCGTCTCCTCTATACCTCCCACCTGGTAGTGTGGTGGATAAGACTACCAGCTCTCTGTAACCTAGAGGGCAACCAGTGGGTCCGTCTCCTCTATACCACCCACCTGGTAGTGTGGTGGATGGGACTACCAGCTCTCTGTAACCTAGAGGACAACCAGTGGGTCCATCTCCTCTATACCATGTTTCACACCTGGTAGTGTGGTGGATGGGACTACCAGCTCTCTGTAACCTAGAGGTCAACCAGTGGGTCCGTCTCCTCTATACCACCCACCTGGTAGTGTGGTGGATGGGACTACCAGCTCTCTGTAACCTAGAGGACAACCAGTGGGTCTGTCTCCTCTATACCACCCACCTGGTAGTGTGGTGAATGGGACTACCAGTTCTCTGTAACCTAGAGGACAACCAGTGGGTCCATCTCCTCTATACCACCCACCTGGTAGTGTGGTGGATGGGAATACGAGCTCTCTGTAACCTAGAGGACAACCAGTGGGTCCATCTCCTCTATACCACCCACCTGGTAGTTTGGTGGATGGGACTACCAGCTCTCTGTAACCTAGAGGACAACCAGTGGGTCCGTCTCCTCTATACCACCCACCTGGTAGTGTGGTGGATGGGACTACCAGCTCTCTGTAACCTAGAGGACAACCAGTGGGTCCGTCTCCTCTATACCACCCACCTGGTAGTGTGGTGGATGGGACTACCAGCTCTCTGTAACCTAGAGGACAACCAGTGGGTCCGTCTCCTCTATACCACCCACCTGGTAGTGTGGTGGATGGGACTACCAGCTCTCTGTAACCTAGAGGACAACCAGTGGGTCCGTCTCCTCTATACCACCCACCTGGTAGTGTGGTGGATGGGACTACCAGCTCTCTGTAACCTAGAGGACAACCAGTGGGTCTGTCTCCTCTATACCACCCACCTGGTAGTGTGGTGGATGGGACTACCAGCTCTCTGTAACCTAGAGGACAACCAGTGGGTCCGTCTCCTCTATACCACCCACCTGGTAGTGTGGTGGATGGGACTACCAGCTCTCTGTAACCTAGAGGACAACCAGTGGGTCCGTCTCCTCTATACCACCCACCTGGTAGTGTGGTGGATGGGACTACCAGCTCTCTGTAACCTAGAAGACAACCAGTGGGTCCATCTCCTCTATACCACCCACCTGGTAGTGTGGTGGATGGGACTACCAGCTCTCTGTAACCTAGAGGACAACCAGTGGGTCCGTCTCCTCTATACCACCCACCTGGTAGTGTGGTGGATGGGACTACCAGCTCTCTGTAACCTAGAAGACAACCAGTGGGTCCATCTCCTCTATACCACCCACCTGGTAGTGTGGTGGATGGGACTACCAGCTCTCTGTAACCTAGAGGACAACCAGTGGGTCCGTCTCCTCTATACCACCCACCTGGTAGTGTGGTGGATGGGACTACCAGCTCTCTGTAACCTAGAGGACAACCAGTGGGTCCATCTCCTCTATACCATGTTTCACACCTGGTAGTGTGGTGGATGGGACTACCAGCTCTCTGTAACCTAGAGGTCAACCAGTGGGTCCGTCTCCTCTATACCACCCACCTGGTAGTGTGGTGGATGGGACTACCAGCTCTCTGTAACCTAGAGGACAACCAGTGGGTCTGTCTCCTCTATACCACCCACCTGGTAGTGTGGTGAATGGGACTACCAGTTCTCTGTAACCTAGAGGACAACCAGTGGGTCCATCTCCTCTATACCACCCACCTGGTAGTGTGGTGGATGGGAATACGAGCTCTCTGTAACCTAGAGGACAACCAGTGGGTCCATCTCCTCTATACCACCCACCTGGTAGTTTGGTGGATGGGACTACCAGCTCTCTGTAACCTAGAGGACAACCAGTGGGTCCGTCTCCTCTATACCACCCACCTGGTAGTGTGGTGGATGGGACTACCAGCTCTCTGTAACCTAGAGGACAACCAGTGGGTCCGTCTCCTCTATACCACCCACCTGGTAGTGTGGTGGATGGGACTACCAGCTCTCTGTAACCTAGAGGACAACCAGTGGGTCCGTCTCCTCTATACCACCCACCTGGTAGTGTGGTGGATGGGACTACCAGCTCTCTGTAACCTAGAGGACAACCAGTGGGTCCGTCTCCTCTATACCACCCACCTGGTAGTGTGGTGGATGGGACTACCAGCTCTCTGTAACCTAGAGGACAACCAGTGGGTCTGTCTCCTCTATACCACCCACCTGGTAGTGTGGTGGATGGGACTACCAGCTCTCTGTAACCTAGAGGACAACCAGTGGGTCCGTCTCCTCTATACCACCCACCTGGTAGTGTGGTGGATGGGACTACCAGCTCTCTGTAACCTAGAGGACAACCAGTGGGTCCGTCTCCTCTATACCACCCACCTGGTAGTGTGGTGGATGGGACTACCAGCTCTCTGTAACCTAGAAGACAACCAGTGGGTCCATCTCCTCTATACCACCCACCTGGTAGTGTGGTGGATGGGACTACCAGCTCTCTGTAACCTAGAGGACAACCAGTGGGTCCGTCTCCTCTATACCACCCACCTGGTAGTGTGGTGGATGGGACTACCAGCTCTCTGTAACCTAGAGGGCAACCAGTGGGTCTGTCTCCTCTATACCACCCACCTGGTAGTGTGGTGGATGGGACTACCAGCTCTCTGTAACCTAGAGGACAACCAGTGGGTCCGTCTCCTCTATACCACCCACCTGGTAGTGTGGTGGATAAGACTACCAGCTCTCTGTAACCTAGAGGACAACCAGTGGGTCCGTCTCCTCTATACCACCCACCTGGTAGAGTGGTGGATGGGACTACCAGCTCTCTGTAACCTAGAGGACAACCAGTGGGTCCGTCTCCTCTATACCTCCCACCTGGTAGTGTGGTGGATAAGACTACCAGCTCTCTGTAACCTAGAGGGCAACCAGTGGGTCCGTCCCCTCTATACCACCCACCTGGTAGTGTGGTGGATGGGACTACCAGCTCTCTGTAACCTAGAGGACAACCAGTGGGTCCATCTCCTCTATACCATGTTTCACACCTGGTAGTGTGGTGGATGGGACTACCAGCTCTCTGTAACCTAGAGGGCAACCAGTGGGTCCGTCTCCTCTATACCACCCACCTGGTAGTGTGGTGGATGGGACTACCAGCTCTCTGTAACCTAGAGGACAACCAGTGGGTCTGTCTCCTCTATACCACCCACCTGGTAGTGTGGTGAATGGGACTACCAGTTCTCTGTAACCTAGAGGACAACCAGTGGGTCCATCTCCTCTATACCACCCACCTGGTAGTGTGGTGGATGGGAATACGAGCTCTCTGTAACCTAGAGGACAACCAGTGGGTCCATCTCCTCTATACCACCCACCTGGTAGTTTGGTGGATGGGACTACCAGCTCTCTGTAACCTAGAGGACAACCAGTGGGTCCGTCTCCTCTATACCACCCACCTGGTAGTGTGGTGGATGGGACTACCAGCTCTCTGTAACCTAGAGGACAACCAGTGGGTCCGTCTCCTCTATACCACCCACCTGGTAGTGTGGTGGATGGGACTACCAGCTCTCTGTAACCTAGAGGACAACCAGTGGGTCCGTCTCCTCTATACCACCCACCTGGTAGTGTGGTGGATGGGACTACCAGCTCTCTGTAACCTAGAGGACAACCAGTGGGTCCGTCTCCTCTATACCACCCACCTGGTAGTGTGGTGGATGGGACTACCAGCTCTCTGTGATTAACTTCCGGGTTGGAGCGAGCGGTCGCACTTCGCACTTTGGTCCGCAGGTAGTATAACTTTTCATTACATTTCATTACATTTCATTATAGTACAACGGTTTAATTTGTCTAATCTTAGCAATTTCTTCTTAGCTAGCTACATAGCCGTCTTTGTATCAAAGATAATTGCGTAATTATCGTATTTCGTCGTCCTAACGCAGTCTACACTGCTATCTGCCATCTGCCCAGCAGCTAGCCAGCTAGCAAACGTCCACCGTCTACCGAATAGCAGCACTTTGGTCCGCAGGTAGTATAACTTTTCATTACATTTCATTACATTTCATTATAGTACAACGGTTTAATTTGTCTAATCTTAGCAATTTCTTCTTAGCTAGCTACATAGCCGTCTTTGTATCAAAGATAATTGCGTAATTATCGTATTTCGTCGTCCTAACGCAGTCTACACTGCTATCTGCCATCTGCCCAGCAGCTAGCCAGCTAGCAAACGTCCACCGTCTACCGAATAGCAGCACTGTAGCAACTATTACACCCAACTGAACGACTTGATTAGTGTAGTGTTAGCTAGCTACATAGTTGTCTTTGCTGTCTTCGTATCCAAGATAATTGTGTAGTTTAGAGTGTGTAGTTTTAGAGTGATTATCTTAATTTACCGAGGCTAGCTAGCCAGCTATCTGTCGTCCTTAACGTAGGAGACACTGCTAGCTAGCCAACAGCTAGCCAACGTCTACCGAATAGAACTTCTGCACTCAACAACCCGGTCGCATTCCGCTTCGCTCCACAGGTAGTATCACATTTTCATTTCATTTCATTACAGTACAACGGTTTGATTTGTTTGATCGTAGCTAGCTACATAGCTAGCTACATAGCCGTCTTTGTATCAAAGATAATTGTGTAGACTAGAGCGATTTTCTAGGTTAGCTAGCCAGCTATTGTCGTTCTTTTAACGCAACGTAACGTAATCAACACTGCTAGCTAGCCAGCTAGCCCCCGAATAGCAGCACTGTAGATACTATTACACTCAACGGAACGACTTGATTAGTGTAGTGTCAACAACGCAGCCACTGCCAGCTAGCCTACAAAGTCAACAACTGCCAGCTAGCCTACAAAGTCAACAACGCAGCCACTGCCAGCTAGCCTACTTCAGCAGTACTGTATCATCTTAATCATTTTAGTCAATAAGATTCTTGCTACGTAAGCTTAACTTTCTGAACATTCGAGACGCGTAGTCCACTTGCCACTCCAATCTCCTTTGCATTAGCGTAGTCTCTTCTGTAGCCTGTCAACTATGTGTCTGTCTATCCCTGTTCTCTCCTCTCTGCACAGACCATACAAACGCTCCACACCGCGTGGCATCGGCCACCCTAATCTGGTGGTCCCAGCGCGCACGACCCACGTGGAGTTCCAGGTCTCCGGTAGCCTCTGGAACTGCCGATCTGCGGCCAACAAGGCAGAGTTCATCTCAGCCTATGCCCCCTCCAGTCCCTCGACTTCCTGGCACTGACGGAAACATGGATCACCACAGATAACACTGCTACTCCTACTGCTCTCTCTTCGTCCGCCCACGTGTTCTCGCACACCCCGAGAGCTTCTGGTCAGCGGGGTGGTGGCACCGGGATCCTCATCTCTCCCAAGTGGTCATTCTCTCTTTCTCCCCTTACCCATCTGTCTATCGCCTCCTTTGAATTCCATGCTGTCACAGTTACCAGCCCTTTCAAGCTTAACATCCTTATCATTTATCGCCCTCCAGGTTCCCTCGGAGAGTTCATCAATGAGCTCGATGCCTTGATTAGCTCCTTTCCTGAGGACGGCTCACCTCTCACAGTTCTGGGCGACTTTAACCTCCCCACGTCTACCTTTGACTCATTCCTCTCTGCCTCCTTCTTTCCACTCCTCTCCTCTCTTGACCTCACCCTCTCACCTTCCCCCCCTACTCACAAGGCAGGCAATACGCTCGACCTCATCTTTACTAGATGCTGTTCTTCCACTAACCTCATTGCAACTCCCCTCCAAGTCTCCGACCACTACCTTGTATCCTTTTCCCTCTCGCTCTCATCCAACACTTCCCACACTGCCCCTACTCGGATGGTATCGCGCCGTCCCAACCTTCGCTCTCTCTCCCCCGCTACCCTCTCCTCTTCCATCCTATCATCTCTTCCCTCTGCTCAAACCTTCTCCAACCTATCTCCTGATTCTGCCTCCTCAACCCTCCTCTCCTCCCTTTCTGCATCCTTTGACTCTCTATGTCCCCTATCCTCCAGGCCGGCTCGGTCCTCCCCTCCCGCTCCGTGGCTCGACGACTCATTGCGAGCTCACAGAACAGGGCTCCGGGCAGCCGAGCGGAAATGGAGGAAAACTCGCCTCCCTGCGGACCTGGCATCCTTTCACTCCCTCCTCTCTACATTTTCCTCTTCTGTCTCTGCTGCTAAAGCCACTTTCTACCACTCTAAATTCCAAGCATCTGCCTCTAACCCCAGGAAGCTCTTTGCCACCTTCTCCTCCCTCCTGAATCCTCCTCCCCCTCCCCCCCCTCCTCCCTCTCTGCAGATGACTTCGTCAACCATTTTGAAAAGAAGGTCGACGACATCCGATCCTCGTTTGCTAAGTCAAACGACACCGCTGGTTCTGCTCACACTGCCCCACCCTGTGCTCTGACCTCTTTCTCCCCTCTCTCTCCAGATGAAATCTCGCGTCTTGTGACGGCCGGCCGCCCAACAACCTGCCCGCTTGACCCTATCCCCTCCTCTCTTCTCCAGACCATTTCCGGAGACCTTCTCCCTTACCTCACCTCGCTCATCAACTCATCCCTGACCGCTGGCTACGTCCCTTCCGTCTTCAAGAGAGCGAGAGTTGCACCCCTTCTGAAAAAACCTACACTCGATCCCTCCGATGTCAACAACTACAGACCAGTATCCCTTCTTTCTTTTCTCTCCAAAACTCTTGAACGTGCCGTCCTTGGCCAGCTCTCCCGCTATCTCTCTCAGAATGACCTTCTTGATCCAAATCAGTCAGGTTTCAAGACTAGTCATTCAACTGAGACTGCTCTTCTCTGTATCACGGAGGCGCTCCGCACTGCTAAAGCTAACTCTCTCTCCTCTGCTCTCATCCTTCTAGACCTATCGGCTGCCTTCGATACTGTGAACCATCAGATCCTCCTCTCCACCCTCTCCGAGTTGGGCATCTCCGGCGCGGCCCACGCTTGGATTGCGTCCTACCTGACAGGTCGCTCCTACCAGGTGGCGTGGCGAGAATCTGTCTCCTCACCACGTGCTCTCACCACTGGTGTCCCCCAGGGCTCTGTTCTAGGCCCTCTCCTATTCTCGCTATACACCAAGTCACTTGGCTCTGTCATAACCTCACATGGTCTCTCCTATCATTGCTATGCAGACGACACACAACTAATCTTCTCCTTTCCCCCTTCTGATGACCAGGTGGCGAATCGCATCTCTGCATGTCTGGCAGACATATCAGTGTGGATGACGGATCACCACCTCAAGCTGAACCTCGGCAAGACGGAGCTGCTCTTCCTCCCGGGGAAGGACTGCCCGTTCCATGATCTCGCCATCACGGTTGACAACTCCATTGTGTCCTCCTCCCAGAGCGCTAAGAACCTTGGCGTGATCCTGGACAACACCCTGTCGTTCTCAACCAACATCAAGGCGGTGGCCCGTTCCTGTAGGTTCATGCTCTACAACATCCGCAGAGTACGACCCTGCCTCACACAGGAAGCGGCGCAGGTCCTAATCCAGGCACTTGTCATCTCCCGTCTGGATTACTGCAACTCGCTGTTGGCTGGGCTCCCTGCCTGTGCCATTAAACCCCTACAACTCATCCAGAACGCCGCAGCCCGTCTGGTGTTCAACCTTCCCAGGTTCTCGCACGTCACCCCGCTCCTCCGCTCTCTCCACTGGCTTCCAGTTGAAGCTCGCATCCGCTACAAGACCATGGTGCTTGCCTACGGAGCTGTGAGGGGAACGGCACCTCAGTACCTCCAGGCTCTGATCAGGCCCTACACCCAAACAAGGGCACTGCGTTCATCCACCTCTGGCCTGCTCGCCTCCCTACCACTGAGGAAGTACAGTTCCCGCTCAGCCCAGTCAAAACTGTTCGCTGCTCTGGCCCCCCAATGGTGGAACAAACTCCCTCACGACGCCAGGACAGCGGAGTCAATCACCACCTTCCGGAGACACCTGAAACCCCACCTCTTTAAGGAATACCTAGGATAGGATAAAGTAATCCTTCTCACCCCCCCCCCCCTTAAAAGATTTAGATGCACTATTGTAAAGTGGCCGTTCCACTGGATGTCATAAGGTGAATGCACCAATTTGTAAGTCGCTCTGGATAAGAGCGTCTGCTAAATGACTTAAATGTAAAATGTAAATGTCTGTAACCTAGAGGACAACCAGTGGGTCCATCTCCTCTATACCACCCACCTGGTAGTTTGGTGGATGGGACTACCAGCTCTCTGTAACCTAGAGGACAACCAGTGGGTCCGTCTCCTCTATACCACCCACCTGGTAGTGTGGTGGATGGGACTACCAGCTCTCTGTAACCTAGAGGACAACCGGTGGGTCCGTCTCCTCTATACCACCCACCTGGTAGTGTGGTGGATGGGACTACCAGCTCTCTGTAACCTAGAGGACAACCAGTGGGTCCGTCTCCTCTATACCACCCACCTGGTAGTGTGGTGGATGGGACTACCAGCTCTCTGTAACCTAGAGGACAACCAGTGGGTCCGTCTCCTCTATACCTCCCACCTGGTAGTGTGGTGGATGGGACTACCAGCTCTCTGTAACCTAGAGGGCAACCAGTGGGTCCGTCTCCTCTATACCACCCACCTGGTAGTGTGGTGGATGGGACTACCAGCTCTCTGTAACCTAGAGGACAACCAGTGGGTCCATCTCCTCTATACCGTGTTTCACACCTAGTAGTGTGGTGGATGGGACTACCAGCTCTCTGTAACCTAGAGGTCAACCAGTGTGTCCGTCTCCTCTATACCACCCACCTGGTAGTGTGGTGGATGGGACTACCAGCTCTCTGTAACCTAGAGGGCAACCAGTGGGTCTGTCTCCTCTATACCACCCACCTGGTAGTGTGGTGGATGGGACTACCAGTTCTCTGTAACCTAGAGGACAACCAGTGGGTCCATCTCCTCTATACCACCCACCTGGTAGTGTGGTGGATGGGACTACCAGCTCTCTGTAACCTAGAGGACAACCAGTGGGTCCGTCTCCTCTATACCACCCACCTGGTAGTGTGGTGGATGGGACTACCAGCTCTCTGTAACCTAGAGGACAACCAGTGGGTCCGTCTCCTCTATACCACCCACCTGGTAGTGTGGTGGATGGGACTACCAGCTCTCTGTAACCTAGAGGGCAACCAGTGGGTCTGTCTCCTCTATACCACCCACCTGGTAGTGTGGTGGATGGGACTACCAGCTCTCTGTAACCTAGAGGACAACCAGTGGGTCCGTCTCCTCTATACCACCCACCTGGTAGTGTGGTGGATGGGACTACCAGCTCTCTGTAACCTAGAGGACAACCAGTGGGTCCGTCTCCTCTATACCACCCACCTGGTAGTGTGGTGGATAAGACTACCAGCTCTCTGTAACCTAGAGGACAACCAGTGGGTCCGTCTCCTCTATACCACCCACCTGGTAGAGTGGTGGATGGATGGGACTACCAGCTCTCTGTAACCTAGAGGACAACCAGTGGGTCCGTCTCCTCTATACCTCCCACCTGGTAGTGTGGTGGATGGGACTACCAGCTCTCTGTAACCTAGAGGGCAACCAGTGGGTCCGTCTCCTCTATGCCACCCACCTGGTAGTGTGGTGGATGGGACTACCAGCTCTCTGTAACCTAGAGGACAACCAGTGGGTCCATCTCCTCTATACCATGTTTCACACCTGGTAGTGTGGTGGATGGGACTACCAGCTCTCTGTAACCTAGAGGTCAACCAGTGGGTCCGTCTCCTCTATACCACCCACCTGGTAGTGTGGTGGATGGGACTACCAGCTCTCTGTAACCTAGAGGGCAACCAGTGGGTCTGTCTCCTCTATACCACCCACCTGGTAGTGTGGTGAATGGGACTACCAGTTCTCTGTAACCTAGAGGACAACCAGTGGGTCCATTTCCTCTATACCACCCACCTGGTAGTGTGGTGGATGGGACTACCAGCTCTCTGTAACCTAGAGGTCAACCAGTGAGTCCGTCTCCTCTATACCACCCACCTGGTAGTGTGGTGGATAGGACTACCAGCTCTCTGTAACCTAGAGGACAACCAGTGGGTCCGTCTCCTTTATACCACCCACCTGGTAGTGTGGTGGATGGGACTACGAGCTCTCTGTAACCTAGAGGACAACGAGTGGGTCCATCTCCTCTATACCACCCACCTGGTAGTTTGGTGGATGGGACTACCAGCTCTCTGTAACCTAGAGGACAACCAGTGGGTCCGTCTCCTCTATACCACCCACCTGGTAGTGTGGTGGATGGGACTACCAGCTCTCTGTAACCTAGAGGACAACCAGTGGGTCCGTCTCCTCTATACCACCCACCTGGTAGTGTGGTGGATGGGACTACCAGCTCTCTGTAACCTAGAGGACAACCAGTGGGTCCGTCTCCTCTATACCACCCACCTGGTAGTGTGGTGAATGGGACTACCAGTTCTCTGTAACCTAGAGGACAACCAGTGGGTCCATTTCCTCTATACCACCCACCTGGTAGTGTGGTGGATGGGACTACCAGCTCTCTGTAACCTAGAGGTCAACCAGTGAGTCCGTCTCCTCTATACCACCCACCTGGTAGTGTGGTGGATAGGACTACCAGCTCTCTGTAACCTAGAGGACAACCAGTGGGTCCGTCTCCTTTATACCACCCACCTGGTAGTGTGGTGGATGGGACTACGAGCTCTCTGTAACCTAGAGGACAACGAGTGGGTCCATCTCCTCTATACCAACCACCTGGTAGTTTGGTGGATGGGACTACCAGCTCTCTGTAACCTAGAGGACAACCAGTGGGTCCGTCTCCTCTATACCACCCACCTGGTAGTGTGGTGGATGGGACTACCAGCTCTCTGTAACCTAGAGGACAACCAGTGGGTCCGTCTCCTCTATACCACCCACCTGGTAGTGTGGTGGATGGGACTACCAGCTCTCTGTAACCTAGAGGACAACCAGTGGGTCCGTCTCCTCTATACCACCCACCTGGTAGTTAGGTGGATGGGACTACCAGCTCTCTGTAACCTAGAGGACAACCAGTGGGTCCGTCTCCTCTATACCACCCACCTGGTAGTTAGGTGGATGGGACTACCAGCTCTCTGTAACCTAGAGGACAACCAGTGGGTCTGTCTCCTCTATACCACCCACCTGGTAGTGTGGTGGATGGGACTACCAGCTCTCTGTAACCTAGAGGACAACCAGTGGGTCCGTCTCCTCTATACCACCCACCTGGTAGTGTGGTGGATGGGACTACCAGCTCTCTGTAACCTAGAGGACAACCAGTGGGTCCGTCTCCTCTATACCACCCACCTGTAGTGTGGTGGATGGGACTACCAGCTCTCTGTAACCTAGAAGACAACCAGTGGGTCCATCTCCTCTATACCACCCACCTGGTAGTGTGGTGGATGGGACTACCAACTCTCTATAACCTAGAGGACAACCAGTGGGTCCGTCTCCTCTATACCACCCACCTGGTAGTGTGGTGGATGGGACTACCAGCTCTCTGTAACCTAGAGGGCAACCAGTGGGTCTGTCTCCTCTATACCACCCACCTGGTAGTGTGGTGGATGGGACTACCAGCTCTCTGTAACCTAGAGGACAACGAGTGGGTCCATCTCCTCTATACCACCCACCTGGTAGTTTGGTGGATGGGACTACCAGCTCTCTGTAACCTAGAGGACAACCAGTGGGTCCGTCTCCTCTATACCACCCACCTGGTAGTGTGGTGGATGGGACTACCAGCTCTCTGTAACCTAGAGGACAACCAGTGGGTCCGTCTCCTCTATACCACCCACCTGGTAGTGTGGTGGATGGGACTACCAGCTCTCTGTAACCTAGAGGACAACCAGTGGGTCCGTCTCCTCTATACCACCCACCTGGTAGTGTGGTGGATGGGACTACCAGCTCTCTGTAACCTAGAGGACAACCAGTGGGTCCGTCTCCTCTATACCACCCACCTGGTAGTTAGGTGGATGGGACTACCAGCTCTCTGTAACCTAGAGGACAACCAGTGGGTCCGTCTCCTCTATACCACCCACCTGGTAGTTAGGTGGATGGGACTACCAGCTCTCTGTAACCTAGAGGACAACCAGTGGGTCTGTCTCCTCTATACCACCCACCTGGTAGTGTGGTGGATGGGACTACCAGCTCTCTGTAACCTAGAGGACAACCAGTGGGTCCGTCTCCTCTATACCACCCACCTGTAGTGTGGTGGATGGGACTACCAGCTCTCTGTAACCTAGAAGACAACCAGTGGGTCCATCTCCTCTATACCACCCACCTGGTAGTGTGGTGGATGGGACTACCAACTCTCTGTAACCTAGAGGACAACCAGTGGGTCCGTCTCCTCTATACCACCCACCTGGTAGTGTGGTGGATGGGACTACCAGCTCTCTGTAACCTAGAGGGCAACCAGTGGGTCTGTCTCCTCTATACCACCCACCTGGTAGTGTGGTGGATGGGACTACCAGCTCTCTGTAACCTAGAGGACAACCAGTGGGTCCGTCTCCTCTATACCACCCACCTGGTAGTGTGGTGGATGGGACTACCAGCTCTCTGTAACCTAGAGGACAACCAGTGGGTCCGTCTCCTCTATACCACCCACCTGGTAGTGTGGTGGATAAGACTACCAGCTCTCTGTAACCTAGAGGACAACCAGTGGGTCCGTCTCCTCTATACCACCCACCTGGTAGAGTGGTGGATGGCACTACCAGCTCTCTGTAACCTAGAGGACAACCAGTGGGTCCGTCTCCTCTATACCTCCCACCTGGTAGTGTGGTGGGTGGGACTACCAGCTCTCTGTAACCTAGAGGGCAACCAGTGGGTCCGTCTCCTCTATACCACCCACCTGGTAGTGTGGTGGATGGGACTACCAGCTCTCTGTAACCTAGAGGACAACCAGTGGGTCCATCTCCTCTATACCATGTTTCACACCTGGTAGTGTGGTGGATGGGACTACCAGCTCTCTGTAACCTAGAGGTCAACCAGTGGGTCCGTCTCCTCTATACCACCCACCTGGTAGTGTGGTGGATGGGACTACCAGCTCTCTGTAACCTAGAGGGCAACCAGTGGGTCTGTCTCCTCTATACCACCCACCTGGTAGTGTGGTGGATGGGACTACCAGTTCTCTGTAACCTAGAGGACAACCAGTGGGTCCATCTCCTCTATACCACCCACCTGGTAGTGTGGTGGATGGGACTACCAGCTCTCTGTAACCTAGAGGTCAACCAGTGAGTCCGTCTCCTCTATACCACCCACCTGGTAGTGTGTTGGATAGGACTACCAGCTCTCTGTAACCTAGAGGAAAACCAGTGGGTCCGTCTCCTTTATACCACCCACCTGGTAGTGTGGTGGATGGGACTACCAGCTCTCTGTAACCTAGAGGACAACCAGTGGGTCCATCTCCTCTATACCACCCACCTGGTAGTTTGGTGGATGGGACTACCAGCTCTCTGTAACCTAGAGGGCAACCAGTGGGTCCGTCTCCCCTATACCATGTTTCACACCTGGTTGTGTGGTGGATGGGACTACCAGCTCTCTGTAACCTAGAGGTCAACCAGTGGGTCCGTCTCCTCTATACCACCCACCTGGTTGTGTGGTGGATGGGACTACAAGCTCTCTGTAACCTAGAGGGCAACCAGTGGGTCTGTCTCCTCTATACCACCCACCTGGTAGTGTGGTGGATGGGACTACCAGCTCTCTGTAACCTAGAGGGCAACCAGTGGGTCCGTCTCCTCTATACCACCCACCTGGTAGAGTGGTGGATGGCACTACCAGCTCTCTGTAACCTAGAGGACAACCAGTGGGTCCGTCTCCTCTATACCTCCCACCTGGTAGTGTGGTGGATGGGACTACCAGCTCTCTGTAACCTAGAGGGCAACCAGTGGGTCCGTCTCCTCTATACCACCCACCTGGTAGTGTGGTGGATGGGACTACCAGCTCTCTGTAACCTAGAGGACAACCAGTGGGTCCATCTCCTCTATACCATGTTTCACACCTGGTAGTGTGGTGGATGGGACTACCAGCTCTCTGTAACCTAGAGGTCAACCAGTGGGTCCGTCTCCTCTATACCACCCACCTGGTAGTGTGGTGGATGGGACTACCAGCTCTCTGTAACCTAGAGGGCAACCAGTGGGTCTGTCTCCTCTATACCACCCACCTGGTAGTGTGGTGGATGGGACTACCAGCTCTCTGTAACCTAGAGGGCAACCAGTGGGTCCGTCTCCTCTATACCACCCACCTGGTAGTGTGGTGGATGGGACTACCAGCTCTCTGTAACCTAGAGGGCAACCAGTGGGTCCGTCTCCTCTATACCACCCACCTGGTAGTGTGGTGGATGGGACTACCAGCTCTCTGTAACCTAGAGGGCAACCAGTGGGTCTGTCTCCTCTATACCATGGTTCTTGTAGGATGACAATGTCTGTATTTCTGATTTCTTTGGTGAGGTCCCGGTTCCTGCTCTTTAGGCCAAAGGCAGATGACCTCAGTCCTTGGAAATTCCAGGATGAGGTAGTGAAGACTTTGTGTTCCATAAAGTGTCCAATGTTGTTATTCTCTCTCTCTCTCTCTCTCTCTCTCTCTCTCTCTCTCTCTCTCTCTCTCTCTCTCTCTCTCGCTCTCTCTCTCTCTCACACACACACACACACACACACCCTAATAGTGGTGAGCAATTAGTGCTCTTTGTGGTCAGTTTAAGAATTTGGGACACAGATTATACAATCCAGAAAGACTCAGAGCTGTAATCGCTGCGAAAGTTGATTCTAACATGTATTGACTCAAGGGGTGGTAGGTAGCCTAGTGGTTAGAGCGTTGGGCCAGTAACTGAAAGATTGCTAGATTTATTTCCAGAGCTGACATGGTAAAAATCTGTCGTTCTGCCCCTGAACAATGCAGTTAACCCACTGTTCCCCTGAACAAGGAAGTTAACCCACTGTTCCCCTGAACAATACAGTTAACCCACTGTTCCCCTGCACAATGCAGTTAACCCACTGTTCCCCTGCACAATGCAGTTAACCCACTGTTCCCCTGAACAATACAGTTAACCCACTGTTCCCCTGAACAATGCAGTTAACCCACTGTTCCCCTGAACAAGGCAGTTAACCCACTGTTCCCCTGAACAAGGCAGTTAACCCACTGTTCCCCTGAACAAGGCAGTTAACCCACTGTTCCCCTGAACAAGGCAGTTAACCCACTGTTCCCCTGAACAATGCAGTTAACCCACTGTTCCCCTGAACAATGCAGTTAACCCACTGTTCCCCAGAACAATGCAGTTAACCCACTGTTCCTAGGCCATCATTGTAAAAAAGAATGTGTTCTTAACTGACTTGGCTAGTTAAATAAAGGTAAAATTTAAAAAAGCGTGTGAATACCTATGTATTTTATTTCCAATAAATTTGCCAACATTTCTAAAAACATGTTTTCACTACTTTTCATTATAGGGTATTGTGTGTAGATGAGTGATATTTCTTTTGAAATCCATTTTGAATTCAAGTTGTAACTCAACAACATGTAGAATAAGTTGAGGGAATACTATTACTATATTATGTTTATTGTATTACTAATACTACTAATACTAGGGCTATGAAGGGAATACTATTACTATATTATGTTTATTGTATTACTAATACTACTAATACTAGGGCTATGAAGGGAATACTATTACTATATTATTTTTATTGTATTACTAATACTACTAATACTAGGGCTATGAAGGGAATACTATTACTATATTATGTTTATTGTATTACTAATACTACTAATACTAGGGCTATGAAGGGAATACTATTACTATATTATGTTTATTGTATTACTAATACTACTAATACTAGGGCTATGAAGGGCATACTATTACTATATTATGTTTATTGTATTACTAATACTACTAATACTAGGGCTATGAAGGGAATACTATTACTATATTATTTTTATTGTATTACTAATACTACTAATACTAGGGCTATGAAGGGAATACTATTACTATATTATGTTTATTGTATTACTAATACTACTAATACTAGGGCTATGAAGGGAATACTATTACTATATTATGTTTATTGTATTACTAATACTACTAATACTAGGGCTATGAAGGGAATACTATTACTATATTATTTTTATTGTATTACTAATACTACTAATACTAGGGCTATGAAGGGAATACTATTACTATATTATGTTTATTGTATTACTAATACTACTAATACTAGGGCTATGAAGGGCATACTATTACTATATTATGTTTATTGTATTACTAATACTACTAATACTAGGGCTATGAAGGGAATACTATTACTATATTATGTTTATTGTATTACTAATACTACTAATACTAGGGCTATGAAGGGAATACTATTACTATATTATTTTTATTGTATTACTAATACTACTAATACTAGGGCTATGAATACTTTTGAAGGCTATACGAGTTATGCATTAATATATTAACTTCTAACTTAGCTTACACATCTCTCTGTCTTCTTCACTGTTATGTTCTTGCACAGTTCACAAGTTTCCTCTGGCCTATCTCTTCCCCCTCTCTAGCTCTTGAACAAGTAGCCTATATACAGAGAATGAACAGCAATATAGTTTGAAACTTATTCTTAGCAATGTTTTATAACTAATTGGCTTAGGTCTACTCAAAGAGAGGAGCATTGATGGATCCTCTTGCTGAATGGCTATAAAATAGGTGTCACGTTCCTGACCTGTTTTCTGTTAGTTTTTGTATGTGTTAGTTGGTCAGGACGTGAGTTTGGGTGGGCAGTCTATGTTTTGTGTTTCTATGTTGGTTTTGGGTACCTGATATGGTTCTCAATTAGAGGCAGGTGGTTTCCATCTCCTCTGATTGAGAATCATATTAAGGTAGGTGTTGTCACATTGTTTGTCGTGGGTGGTTGTCTTCCATGTCTGTGTTTGTTTGCACCATACGGGACTGTTTCGTTCGTTCTTCGTTTTATGTAGTCATTTTTCCTGTTCGTGCGTTCTTCGTGTTATATGTAAGTTCGTATGTTCAGGTTTGTCTACATTCGTTTTGTTGTTTTGTAAGTATTCAAGTGAAGTTCGTGTTTTTCGTCTACACTTAAATGAATTCATTATGTCTAAATACAACGCTGCAGTTTGGTTCAATCCCTGCTCCTCCTCTTCGGATGAAGAGGAGGAGGAACGCCGTTACAATAGGCTACAGCGTTGGAATCGCTGATTCACACAATTGAACCCACAGACAGACCTGTCGGTGTCTCAGATTGGTCAACAGCTTATTTTCTCATGCGAAAAGATGCTAAATTCAAACCTGTGGTTAAACATTTTAAATGCAAATATGAATACCATGGCTGCTCAGAGGTCCATGCAGGTGTGCTGCCTATAAATTGGCTTCTCCTAGTCCTAGTGTACCCACAGCGGAGGCATCTCTGAGTCACAGCATGAACGTCCCTCAAGTAGATTTGCAGTTCAAATAGAGCTACGCAATCACAGGAGTCAGGAGTTTTAGAGGAACCATTTCCAAGTTAGTTTTCAGCCATGGTTCCTATAAAAGGGGCAGTAAATCATTTTGTATCAACAACATTTCAAAGAAATGTACAATAATTTAACCAATCAATGAAAAATATTCAATCAATAAACATCTAGATATTAAACCAATATTCATAAATAATAATGTACAAGGATTGAACCTAATGTCCATATAAACAAACTCATTGTCTGTTAAATAGCCTACAAGTTAAAATACTTGTCTGTTAAATAGCCTCCAAGTTAATTAAAATGGTGCCGTCTGGTTTGCTTAATATAAAGAATTAGAAATGATTTCTACATTTACTTGTGATACTTATTTAAAACCAAATATTTTACTGGGTGACTTTCACTTTTACTTAAGTAAGACAATTAGGTACTTTTTCCACCACTCATTGTCTGTTAAATAGCATCCAAGTTAAACTAACTGTCTGTTGAATAGCTTCCAAGTTAAGCTAATCGTCTGTTAAATAGCCTCCACGTTAAACTATTTGTCTGTTAAATAGCATACAATTTAAGCTAATTGTCTCTTAAATTAGCTGTTGAATAGACTACAACTACAATTTACACTAATTGTCTGTTAAAAAGACTACAACTACAATTTACACTAATTAGCTGTTAAATAGACTACAACTACAATTTACACTAATTAGCTGTTAAATAGACTACAACTACAATTTACACTAATTGTCTGTTAAATAGACTACAACTACAATTTACAGTAATTGTCTGTTGAATAGACTACAACTACAATTTACACTAATTGTCTGTTAAATGACTACAAGTTAAACTAGTTGTCTGTCTACTAACCTCCAAGTTAAATTAACTGTCTGTTTAAATAGCATATAATTAAAACAAATTGTCTGTTAAATAGCCTCCATGCTAAACTATTTAGATTTTAAAAAGCTTCCAAATTAAAATAATCGTCTTTTAAATAACCTAAAAGTTAAGCTAATTGACTGTTAGACTACAACTTATATTAATTGTCTATTGATCTACAACTACAACTACAATTTACACTAATTGTCTGTTAAATATTGACTACAACTACAATTTACACTAATTGTCTGTTAAATAGATTACAACTACAATTTACACTAATTGTCTGTTAAATAGACTACAACTACAATTTACACTAATTGTCTGTTAAATAGACTACAACTACAACTTACACTAATTGTCTGTTGAATAGACTACAACTACAATTTACACTAATTGTATGTTTCATACTTCCTGGTTGGATTTTTTTCTCAGGTTTTTGCCTGCCATATGAGTTATGTTATACTCACAGACATCATTCAAACAGTTTTAGAAACGTGAGAGTGTTTCCTATCCACATATACTAATTATATGCATATTCTAGCTTTTGGGCCTGAGTAGCAGGCAGTTTACTCTGGGCACCTTATTATCCAAGCTACTCAATACTGCCCCCCAGTCCCAAAGAAGTTAACGTGTATCTTTAGTTAGCGAGGTTAATTACTTTTATTTAAACAGGTTGGTATCTCTGAGAAGAAAATGTAATAAAACATATTCAATCGTTTTTTCTCTCTCAATAAAACAGTTAATCGCAAATAAACGACAGTGCTGGCTAAAAACACAACTGCGCTTGTTTAATGAAACAATATAATTTTTCCCCCTGTTATATCAAGACATGTTTGTTACAACAGAACCAAACATCTCATGCAACATATAGCATAACAGAGCTAAACACAAAATTACTGTTTAATGAAACCAACACTATGCCTAGGCAATGGATTTTTAGCCATCCCTTTAAACACCCATGAAGAAAGAGGATGTTGCTGAGCATGAACCATCTCTCCTCTCTCCTGCTTGGAGGGGGCACTGGAAGCCAGGATGATGAGGATGAACCATCTCTCCTCTCTCCTGCTTGGAGGGGGCACTGGAAACCAGGATGATGAGGATGAACCATCTCTCCTCCCTCCTGCTTGGAGGGGGCACTGGAAGCCAGGATGATGAGGATGAACCATCTCTCCTCTCTCCTGCTTGGAGGGGGCACTGGAAGCCAGGATGATGAGGATGAACCATCTCTCCTCTCTCCTGCTTGGAGGGGGCACTGGAAGCCAGGATGATGAGGATGAACCATCTCTCCTCTCTCCTGCTTGGAGGGGGCACTGGAAGCCAGGATGATGAGGATGAACCATCTCTCCTCTCTCCTGCTTGGAGGGGGCACTGGAAGCCAGGATGATGAGGATGAACCATCTCTCCTCCCTCCTGCTTGGAGGGGGCACTGGAAGCCAGGATGATGAGGATGAACCATCTCTCCTCTCTCTTGCTTGGAGGGGGCACTGGAATCCAGGATGATGAGGATGAACCATCTCTCCTCCCTCCTGCTTGGAGGGGGCACTGGAAGCCAGGATGATGAGGATGAACCATCTCTCCTCTCTCTTGCTTGGAGGGGGCACTGGAAGCCAGGATGATGAGGATGAACCATCTCTCCTCTCTCCTGCTTGGAGGGGGCACTGGAAGCCAGGATGATGAGGATGAACCATCTCTCCTCTCTCTTGCTTGGAGGGGGCACTGGAATCCAGGATGATGAGGATGAACCATCTCTCCTCCCTCCTGCTTGGAGGGGACACTGGAAGCCAGGATGATGAGGATGAACCGTCTCTCCTCTCTCTTGCTTGGAGGGGGCACTGGAATCCAGGATGATGAGGATGAACCATCTCTCCTCCCTCCTGCTTGGAGGGGGCACTGGAAGCCAGGATGATGAGGATGTGGTGGGCAAGGTTGCTGAGCGCAGGGAACTGAAATCTCTGTGCCTGCCACGACAACAGAACAGCGGCAGGTTTGCTTGTTGGACTGGGGTCCAGTTTGATACCACATTGTGTTTTATTCAGTTTTCCAGTGGTCTCCTCCAAGTTGGAGAACTCACAGTATGTGACTGTTAGTCTCTTTGGCTGTGAGGGCCCTGGCTATTCATCTGGCTCCATTCTCAAGGCCCAAAGTCATAATGAGCTCATTGGTTGCCTGCATAACCTCCTCATGTACAGTTTCCTCCAGAATCTTCAACAGATGCAACTTCGGGGTCTTGTAGAATTTACTTAACTCAGCTGAACTGCATGCACCAGATTCCTTCTTGTCATGTAAAACTGACCAAATTTATTTTTAACGTTTTGTGGGAAAGTGGGCGCTGTTTTACCAATTCCGGGCACCCCAAACTGAAAAGACATCACAAACCGGTAACACAGAGTCAGAATTATCCATAATCTTTTTTGGAGGGATCCATAGCAGACTGATGCACCTTCTTCACCACACCATCTGTGTGGGTGGACCATTTCAGTTTGTCTGTGATGTGTACGCCGAGGAACTTAAAAACTTTCCACTTTGATAAGCAAATGAAATGAAATTGTTATCCATTAAAACTTCTTATGGCTGAAATCCCGTTAACGGGATCGATTTGACAACAGCCAGTGAAAGTGCCGGGCGCCAAATTCAAACAACAGAAATCTCATAATTAAAATTCCTCAAACATACAACTATTTTACACCATTTTAAAGATAAACTCGTTTTTTAATCCCACCACAGTGTCTGATTTCAAAAAGACTTTACGACAAAAGCACACCATTTGATTATGTTAGGTCAGTGCCTAGTCACAGAAAAACACAGCCATTTTTCCAGCGAAAGAGAGGAGTCACAAAAAGCAGAAATAGAGATCAAATTAATCACTAACCTTTGATGATCTTCATCAGATAACACTCATAGGACTTCATGTTACACAATACATGTATGTTTTGTTCGATAAAGTTCATATTTATATCCAAAAATCTCAGTTTACTTTGGCGCGTTATGTTCATTAATGTTTTGCTTACAAAACATCCTGTGATTTTGCAGAGAGCCACATCAATTTACAGAAATACTCATAATAAATATTGATGAAAATACAACTGTTATACATGGAATTAAAGATATACTTCTCCTTAACTTCTCTAGGATAGGGGGCAGCATTTTCACTTTTGGATAAATAGCGTGCCCAATTTCAACTTCCTTCTACTCATCCCCAGAATATAAGATATGCATATTATTAGTAGATTTGGATAGAAAACACTCTGAAGTTTCTAAAACTGTTTGAATCATGTCTGTGAGTATCACAGAACTTATGTAACAGGCAAAACCCCGAAGACTAACCATTCAGATTTTTTTTTTTTTTGAGGTCACCGTCTGTTCAATGATTTTTCATTGCGATACTAGATTTCTAATCAACCTGTTTGCAGTTCCTACCACTTCCACTGGATGTAACCAGTCTTTGGAAATAGGTTGAGGTTATTCCTTTGTGCAATGAAGAAGAACGGCCATCTGGAATCAGTGTAACGTTATGTGTACTGTTTGAGAGTTGCGCAAGACTAGAAAAGTATTGTTAGTTTGTTGTCATCCTGTATTGAAAACAGATAGACCCATCTTAAATTTGATCGATTATTAACATTTACAAATACCTTAAGTTGTATTACAAAAGTAGTTCGAAATGTTTTGGCAAAGTTTAGAGGTAATCTTTTAGATATTTTGTAGTGACGTTGCGCACATTGGAAGCTGTTTTTTTCTGGTTCAAACGAACCAAATAAATGGACATTTTGGACATATATGGATGGAATTAATTGAACAAAAGGACCATTTGTGATGTTTATGGGACATATTGGAGTGCCAACAAAAGAAATTCGTCAAAGGTAAGGCATGATTTATATTTTATTTCTGCGTTTTGTGTTGCGCCTGCAGGGTTGAAATATGCTACACTCTCTTTGTTTACTGTTGTGCTATCATCAGATAATAGCATCTTATGCTGTCGCCTAAAAGCCTTTTTTGAAATCTGACATGTTGGCTGGATTCACAACGAGTGTAGCTTTAATTTAGTATCTTACATGTGTGATTTAATGAAAGTTTGATTTTATATAATTCTTTTGAATTTGGCGCTCTACATTTTCCCTGGCTATTGGCCATATCCCAGAGAGGTTAATGCAACAGCTGTGTCAGATTTCAAAAAGCTTTACGGAAAAAGCACACCATGCAATAATCTGAGAACAGCGCTCAGGCACCAAAACAAGCCATACAGATACCCACCATGTTGTGGAGTCAACAGAAGTCAGAAATAGCATTATAATAATTCACTTACCTTCGATGATCTTCATCGGAATGCACTCCCAGGAATCTCAGTTCCACAATAAATGTTTGTTTTGTTCGATAAAGTCCATAATTTATGTCCAAATACCTCCTTTTTGTTCGCGCGTTTAGTTCACAAAACCAAACTCAGAGACGCAAGCACTTAGTCCAGACAAAAAGTCAAAAAAGTTGTATTACAATTTGTAGAAACATGTCAAACGATGTATAGAATCAATCTTTAGGGTGTTTTTAAGGACAACAAAGTCAAGGTCTTGGAGTGGCCATCACAAAGCCCTGACCTCAATCCCATAGAAAATTTGTGGGCAGATCTGAAAAAGCGTGTGCGAGCAAGGAGGCCTACAAACCTGACTTAGTTACACCAGCTCTGTCAGGAGGAATGGGCCAAAATTCACCCAACTTATTGTGGGAAGCTTGTGGAAGTCTACCCGAAATGTTTTATCCAAATCCTAACTGACATAGGACAGGGAATTTTTACTAGGATTAAATGTCAGGAATTGTGAAAAACTGAGTTTAAATGTATTTGGCTAAGGTGTATGTAAACTTCCGACTTCAACTGTATAAGTGTGTTATATCGTTTGAAAGCTTAAATTCTTGTTATTCTAACTGCACCGTCCGATTTAGAGTAGCTATTACAACGAAAACATGCCATGCGATTGTTTGAGGACGGCACCCCAAATCAACAAAAAAAAATCCACCGGTACAGGTTTCATAAATTCACAAATAGCGATTAAATATTCACTTACTTTTTGAAAATCTTAATATGATTTGTCATCCAAAGGGTTCCAGCTATAACATGTAGTGTCGTTTTGTTAGATATCCTTTATATCCCAAAAAGTCAGTTTAGTTGGCACCATCGATTTGAGTAATCCACTCGTTCAACATGTAGAGAAAGGAATCTGAAAATCTACCCCTAAACTTTGTTTCAACAAGTCAAAATACATTTCTATTTACTCCTCAGATACCCTAACTAATATTTCTTATTAGTTTTTGAAGTTACAAGCCTGAAACCTTGGACATAGACTGCTGACACCCAGTGGAAGCAATAGGAATTGCATCCAGGGAGCTATTTCTCAGTATGACCTTATACTTGCAATTCTAAGAGCATGGTCTCTCAAAAAAGAAACATTCTGGTTGGTTTTTGTTTTCTATTTTCTCCTACCATATCTATTGTGTTATATTCTCCTACATTATTTTAACATTTCTACAAACTTCAAAGTGTTTTCTTTCCAATGATATCAATTATATGAATATCCTGTCTTCAGGGCCTGAGCATCAGTCAGTTTACTTTGGGCACGTCATTCAGGCGGAATTTGAGAAAAAAGGGGCCTAGCCCTACTTAAGCATATCCCAGTTCAGGTCACCTAACAGTATAAACTCTGAAGATAAATGGGGGGCAATTAATTCACATATGGTGTCCAGGGCACAGCTGGGGGCTGAGGGTGTATATAGCAAGCGGCAACAGTGAGAGACTTATTTCTGGAAAGGTGGATTTTTAGAAGTAGAAGCTCGAACTGTTTGGGCACAGACCTGGATAGTAAGACAGAACTCTGCAGGCTATCTCTGCAGTAGATTGCAACTCCTTCCCCATTGGCAGTTCTATCTTGGTGGAAAATGTTGTAGTTGGGGATTGAAATTTCAGTATTTTTGGTGGCCTTCCTAAGCCAGGATTCAGACACGGCTAGGACATCAGGGTTGGCGAAGTGTGTTAAAGCAGTGAATAAAACAAACGTAGGGAGGAGGCTGCTGATGTTAACATGCATGAGACCAAGGCTTTTACGGTTACAGAAGTCAGCAAATGATAGCGCCTGGGGAATGGGAGTGGAACTGGGGGCTACAGGGCCTGGGTTAACCTCTACATCACCAGAGGAACAGAGAAGGAGTAGGATAAGGGTACGGCTAAATGCTATAAGAAGTGGTCGTCTAGTGCGTTGGGGACAGAGAATAAAAGGAGCAGATTTCTGGGCATGGTAGAATAGATTCAGGGCATAATGTACAAACAATTGTATGGCAAGATGTGAGTACAGTGGAGGTAACCCAGGCGTTGAGTGACGATGAGAGGTTTCGTCTCTGAAGGCACCAGTTAAGCCAGGTGAGGTCTCCGCATGTGTGTGGGGTGGGACAAAAAAGCTATCTAAGGCATTTTGAGTAGGACTGGGGGCTCTACAGTGAAATAAAACAATAAGAACAAGCCATCAGCTGTGTAGCCGAGTGATCATAGGGTCAAAATAGCAGGAATAGGTGAGTCAGGGTGTCGTTCGGTAGTCACTACAACGCTTTGTGAGCAGGGGACACAGCGTTCAGAAAAGCTAGTGGGTATATTTAGTTCGTAGATAGAAAGTGAGATTAAGATATATACGAAAAAGAACAGGCTATTTACACATGATAAGACATGGGACAAGACAAAGACAAACACACATGTCCTACTACTACGCCATCTTATAAGCAGAAAGGTTAACATCAGTGTTCAAAATAATCTTTCTTAACCACGTCTCAGTAATGACCAACACATCTGGATTGGAGCTGTGAACCCACACTTTCAATTGATCAATTTTAGGTAATAAGCTTCTAGTGTTAACGAGCAGAAAACCCAGGCTTTTGCGAGAGCAGAAATCAGAGAAACAGATATCAGAGCACAAGTCAGAATTGGTGCAAGCAACAGTAGATGGGCCAGGGTGTACAAGCAACAGTAGATGGGCCGGGGTGTACAAGCAACAGTAGATGGGCCAGGGTGTACAAGCAACAGTAGATGGGCCAGGGTGTACAAGCAACAGTAGATGGGCCGGGGTGTACAAGCAACAGTAGATGGGCCAGGGTGTACAAGCAACAGTAGATGGGCCGGGGTGTACAAGCAACAGTAGATGGGCCAGGGTGTACAAGCAACAGTAGATGGGCCGGGGTGTACAAGCAACAGTAGATGGGCCAGGGTGTACAAGCAACAGTAGATGGGCCGGGGTGTACAAGCACATTTCCAGATGTCATCAGCAGTCATACAATCAGTTCACGGCAGAGGACAGGGAGAGCTCTGCAGTGTTGATTTTTTTATGACATTTGAATGTGCATCAGATGGCAATAAGATCATATTGTAAACCAATTTCATCAGGTAATATTAATACAAAGCCGGCTAGAGGTGGTTAGAATAGGATGGGAGGCCTCTAACCAATAGAGAGTCAGAGTCCCAAGTGTGGGAACTAACATAGTCTGTCCCACATTTGGGTAAACAAGCATGTTCATTGTCAACAAAGCATGCAGGAGTCATAGAGCAAATAGCATAAAGCACAAGAGAAAAACATAATGACTTGGGCCTAGCCATTGTGGGGTAGCCATTGTGGGGTAGCCATTGTGGGGTAGCCATTGTGGGGTAGCCATTGTGGGGTAGCCATTGTGGGGTAGCCATTGTGGGGTAGCCATTGTGGGGTAGCCATTGTACGTTCACAACCCAACAAAATAACTTGAAAGTTCCTGCACCAGTGTCTTGTGAAAGAATTCATCCCCCTTGGCGTTCTTCCTATTTTGGTACATTACAACCTGTAAGTTAAATACATTTCATTTGGATTTCATGTAACGGACATACACAAAATAGTCCAAATTGTTGGAGTAAAAAATAACTTGTTTCAAAAAATTCTTAACTGAAAAGTGGTGCGTGCATATGTATTCACCCCCTTTGCTATGAAGCCCCTAAATAAGATCTGGTGCAACCAATTACCTTCAGAAATCACATAATTGGTTAAATAAAGTCCACCTGTGTGCAATCTAAGTGTCACATGATCTGTCACATGATCTCAGTATATATACACCTGTTCTGAAAGGCCCCAGAGTCTGCAACACCACTAAGCAAGGGGGACCACCAAGCAAGCGACACCATGAAGACCAAGGAGCTCTCCAAACAGATCAGGGACAAAGTTGTGGAGAAGTACAGATCAGGGTTGGGTTATAAAAGAATATCCAAAACTTTGAACATCCCACGGAGCACCATTAAATCCATTATTGAAAAAATTGAAAGAATATGGCACCACAACAAACCTGCTAAGAGGGGGCCGCCAATCAAAACTCATGGACCACGCAAGGAGAACATTAATCAGAGAGGCAACACTGTCACACCCTGACCATAAAGATCTGTTTATTCTCTATGTTGGTTGGGGCGTGACATTGTTGCCTCTCTGATTAATGTTCTCCTTGCGGTGTCTAGGGTGGGTCATCTAGGTGAATTGTATTTCGATGGTGGCCTGATATGGTTCCCAATCAGAGGCAGCTGTTTTTCGCTGTCTCTGACTCTCCTGCCATTGTGGCGCTCAAGGGCTTTGACATGTCACATTTCACACCTCAGTGCTGATTGAAATGGCGCTCAAGGGCTTTGACATGTCACACTTCACACCTCAGTGCTGATTGAAATGGCGCTCAAGGGCTTTGACATGTCACACTTCACACCTCAGTGCTGATTGAAATGGCGCTCAAGGGCTTTGACATGTCACACTTCACACCTCAGTGCTGATTGAAATGGCGCTCAAGGGCTTTGACATGTCACACTTCACACCTCAGTGCTGATTGAAATGGCGCTCAAGGGCTTTGACATGACACATTTCACACCTCAGTGCTGATTGAAATGGCGCTCAAAGGCTTTGACATGTCACACTTCACACCTCAGTGCTGATTGAAATGGCTCTCAAGGGCTTTGACATGACACACTTCACACCTCAGTGCTGATTGAAATGGCGCTCAAGGGCTTTGACATGACACATTTCACACCTCAGTGCTGATTGAAATGGCGCTCAAGGGCTTTGACATGTCACACTTCACACCTCAGTGCTGATTGAAATGGCGCTCAAGGGCTTTGACATGACACACTTCACACCTCAGTGCTGATTGAAATGGCGCTCAAGGGCTTTGACATGTCACACTTCACACCTCAGTGCTGATTGAAATGGCGCTCAAGGGCTTTGACATGTCACACTTCACACCTCAGTGCTGATTGAAATGGCGCTCAAGGGCTTTGACATGACACACTTCACACCTCAGTGCTGATTGAAATGGCGCTCAAAGGCTTTGACATGTCACACTTCACACCTCAGTGCTGATTGAAATGGCGCTCAAGGGCTTTGACATGTCACACTTCACACCTCAGTGCTGATTGAAATGGCGCTCAAGGGCTTTGACATGACACACTTCACACCTCAGTGCTGATTGAAATGGAGCTCAAGGGCTTTGACATGTCACATTTCACACCTCAGTGCTGATTGAAATTGCAGCCGGAATTGTTCTGTCCTAACGAGCTTGATAGTCTTAACTTAGCATTCAGGCTTCATTAAGTGTAATATATCATTGTAATTTATTTTTCTTCTTGCCTTTCAAAGAAGCTTCAGACTAAACATTACTCACTCAGTTGCAGGTTGGATGGCGTCTTCTGCTGGTTGTTGGTTTGCCAGAGCATTAGTTGTATAGTCCTTTTTGAAATATGAATCTCTGGTAGTAGGAATCCTTCCAAGTCATTTTGTCCAAAATCAGGTTGTAGGTTAGGATTTTCTATTTTGAGTGGTTATGTTGTGGAGGGAAGTATCCTGTATATGTCCTGGTGACATAGTGAAGGTTATGTTGTGGAGGGAAGAATCCTGTATATGTCCTGGTGACATAGTGAAGGTTATGTTGTGGAAGGAAGTATCCTGTATATGTCCTGGTGACATAGTGAAGGTTATGTTGTGGAGGGTAGTATCCTGTATATGTCCTGGTGACATAGTGAAGGTTATGTTGTGGAGGGTAGTATCCTGTATATGTCCTGGTGACATAGTGAAGGTTATGTTGTGGAGGGTAGTATCCTGTATATGTCCTGGTGACATAGTGAAGGTTATGTTGTGGAGGGAAGTATCCTGTATATGTCCTGGTGACATAGTGAAGGTTATGTTGTGGAAGGTAGCATCCTGTATATGTCTTGGTGACATAGTGGAGGGTAGTGTCCTGTATGTGTCCTGGTGACATAGTGAAGGTTATGTTGTGGAGGGTAGTATCCTGTATATGTCCTGGTGACATAGTGAAGGTTATGTTGTGGAGGGTAGTATCCTGTATATGTCCTGGTGACATAGTGGTTATGTTGTGGAGGGAAGTATCCTGTATATGTCCTGGTGACATAGTGAAGGTTATGTTGTGGAGGGAAGTATCTTGTATATGTCCTGGTGACATAGTGAAGATTATGTTGTGGAGGGTAGTATCCTGTATATGTCCTGGTGACATAGTGAAGGTTATGTTGTGGAAGGAAGTATCCTGTATATGTCCTGGTGACATAGTGAAGGTTATGTTGTGGAGGGTAGTATCCTGTATATGCCCTGGTGACATAGTGAAGGTTATGTTGTGGAGGGTAGTATCCTGTATATGTCCTGGTGACATAGTGAATGTTATGTTGTGGAGGGTAGTATCCTGTATATGTCCTGGTGACATAGTGAAGGTTATGTTGTGGAGGGAAGTATCCTGTATATGTCCTGGTGACATAGTGAAGGTTATGTTGTGGAGGGTAGTATCCTGTATATGTCCTGGTGACATAGTGAAGGTTATGTTGTGGAGGGAAGTATCCTGTATATGTCCTGGTGACATAGTGAAGGTTATGTTGTGGAGGGTAGTATCCTGTATATGTCCTGGTGACATAGTGAAGGTTATGTTGTGGAAGGAAGTATCCTGTATATGTCCTGGTGACATAGTGAAGGTTATGTTGTGGAGGGTAGTATCCTGTATATGTCCTGGTGACATAGTGAAGGTTATGTTGTGGAGGGTAGTATCCTGCATATGTCCTGGTGACATAGTGAAGGTTATGTTGTGGAGGGAAGTATCCTGTATATGTCCTTGCAGAAAAATCCAAGTCAAATCAAATCAAATGTATTTATATAGCCCTTCTTACATCAGCTGATATCTCAAAGTGCTGTACAGAAACCCAGCCTAAAACCCCAAACAGCAAGCAATGCAGGTGTAGAAGCACGGTGGCTGGGAAAAACTCCCTAGAAAGGCCAGAACCTTGGAAGAAACCTAGAGAGGAACCAGGCTATGAGGGGTGGCCTGTCCTCTTCTGGCTGTGCTGGGTGGAGATTATAACAGAACATGGCCAAGATTAATAAAAATGTGTTCTTAACTGATTTGCCTAGTTAAATAAAAGTTAAATCAATTAAAAAGTCAAAAGTAGATCTCAGGTAAATCGATAAACTTACTGTAAATTGATCTCAGACCGGGCCAAGTTAATCTCCCCTTTTATTGATCTCAGACCGGGCCAAGTTAATCTCCCCTTTTATTGATCTCAGACCGGGCCAAGTTAATCTCCCCTTTTATTGATCTCAGACCGGGCCAAGTTAATCTCCCCTTTTATTGATCTCAGACCGGGCCAAGTTAATCTCCCCTTTTATTTTGCACATGTATTGAACTGCGACCAATTCCAGTCCCCTTGTTTAGGGCTTCTGGGGTCCTCCCGGGATAATTATATGTAGAAGGACTGAGAAGCTCAGTTTTTGTGACTTTTTAGAAGGACATTCACCTCCAGAAATGAGCCTACATATTGGTAAAAATTATGTTAAAGTTATTGATACATATACAGTTTACGTCAGAAGTTTACATACACCTTAGCCAAATACATTTAAATTCAGTTTTTCACAATTCCTGACATTTAATCCTAGTAAAAATTCCCTGTCCTAGGTCAGTTAGGATCACCACTTTATTTTAAGAATGTGAAATGTCAGAATAATAGTAGAGAGAATGATTTATTTCAGCTTTAATTTTTTTCATCGCATTCCCAGTGGGTCAGAAGTTTACATACACTCAATTAGTATTTGGTAGCATTGCCTTTAAATTGTTGAACTTGGGTCAAACATTTCAGGTAGCCTTCCACAAGCTTCCCACAATAAGTTGGGTGAATTTTGGCCCATTCCTCCTGACAGAGCAGGTTTAACTGAGTCAGGTTTGTAGGCCTCCTTGCTCGCACACGCTTTTTCAGTTCTGCCCACAAATAGGTTTGTGGTCAGGGCTTTGTGACGGCCACTCCAGAAATGTCCTTAAGCCATTTTTCCACAACTTTGGAAGTATGCTTGGGGTCATTGTCCATTTGGAAGATCCATTTGCGACCAAGCTTTAACTATGCAAGGTCTATATTATCAGATTATTACCTGTAGCCCAACTGATGCAGCAGAGTGGCTATACAATGTACATAAGCTGAAGCATGGAGTTTGTCCATCTACAATATGTCATTATAAATATAAAACTAAATATGAATTTCTATTGCAAAGTACTGTATGTTATTGATCCTTTAAGACATCATTGCCCCTTTAAGAGCTCTGTTTTCTGCATTTGCATTAAGAATTGTTGTGCATTGACTGTTTGTCAGAGTACTTGTTTCTCTCCCAACGGCTCTCACAACTTGGATGCGCCTCAAGAGGAATATTTATCTCACATAGAACACATAACAAGATGACTAGGTAAATAGATCAACTATTTGACTATGGAGTTGTCTGGTTTAGTTTAATAACATGACTAGGTAAATAGATCAACTATTGTCTGGTTTAGTTTAATAACACCATTACATGACTAGGTAAATAGATCAACTATTGTCTATAATAACACCATTACATGACTAGGTAAATAGATCAACTATTGTCTATAATAACACCATTACATGACTAGGTAAATAGATCAACTATTGTCTATAATAACACCATTACATGACTAGGTAAATAGATCAACTATTGTCTGGTTTAGTTTAATAACACCATTACATGACTAGGTAAATAGATCAACTATTGTCTATAATAACACCATTACATGACTAGGTAAATAGATCAACTATTGTCTATAATAACACCATTACATGACTAGGTAAATAGATCAACTATTGTCTATAATAACACAATTACATGACTAGGTAAATAGATCAACTATTGTCTATAATAACACCATTACATGACTAGGTAAATAGATCAACTATTGTCTATAATAACACCATTACATGACTAGGTAAATAGATAAACTATTGTCTTTAATAACACCATTACATGACTAGGTAAATATATCAACTATTGTCTATAATAACACCATTACATGACTAGGTAAATAGATCAACTATTGGCTGGTTTAATAACACCATTACATGACTAGGTAAATAGATCAACTATTGTCTATAATAACACCATTGCATGACTAGGTAAATAGATCAACTATTGTCTATAATAACACCATTACATGACTAGGTAAATAGATCAACTATTGTCTGGTTTAGTTTAATAACACCATTACATGACTAGGTAAATAGATCAACTATTGTCTATAATAACACCATTACATGACTAGGTAAATAGATCAACTATTGTCTATAATAACACCATTACATGACTAGGTAAATAGATCAACTATTGTCTATAATAACACAATTACATGACTAGGTAAATAGATCAACTATTGTCTATAATAACACCATTACATGACTAGGTAAATAGATCAACTATTGTCTATAATAACACCATTACATGACTAGGTAAATAGATAAACTATTGTCTTTAATAACACCATTACATGACTAGGTAAATATATCAACTATTGTCTATAATAACACCATTACATGACTAGGTAAATAGATCAACTATTGGCTGGTTTAATAACACCATTACATGACTAGGTAAATAGATCAACTATTGTCTATAATAACACCATTGCATGACTAGGTAAATAGATCAACTATTTGCTGGTTTAATAACACCATTACATGACTAGGTAAATAGATCAACTATTGTCTATAATAACACCATTACATGACTAGGTAAATAGATCAACTATTGTCTGGTTTAATAACACCATTACATGACTAGGTAAATAGATAAACTATTGTCTGGTTTAATAACACCATTACATGACTAGGTAAATAGATCAACTATTGTCTATAATAACACCATTACATGACTAGGTAAATAGATCAACTATTGTCTATAATAACACCATTACATGACTAGGTAAATAGATCAACTATTGTCTATAATAACACCATTACATGACTAGTTAAATAGATCAACTATTGTCTATAATAACACCATTACATGACTAGGTACATAGATCAACTATTGTCTATAATAACACCATTACATGACTAGGTAAATATATAAACTATTGTCTGGTTTAGTTTAATAACACCATTACATGACTAGGTAAATAGATCAACTATTGTCTATAATAACACCATTACATGACTAGTTAAATAGATCAACTATTGTCTATAATAACACCATTACATGACTAGTTAAATAGATCAACTATTGTCTATAATAACACCATTACATGACTAGGTAAATAGATCAACTATTGTCTATAATAACACCATTACATGACTAGGTAAATATATCAACTATTGTCTATAATAACACCATTACATGACTAGGTAAATAGATCAACTATTGTCTATAATAACACCATTACATGACTAGGTAAATATATAAACTATTGTCTGGTTTAGTTTAATAACACCATTACATGACTAGGTACATAGATCAACTATTGTCTATAATAACACCATTACATGACTAGGTAAATAGATCAACTATTGTCTATAATAACACCATTACATGACTAGGTAAATAGATCAACTATTGTCTGGTTTAATAACACCATTACACGACTAGGTAAATAGATCAACTATTGTCTGGTTTAGTTTAATAACACCATTACATGACTAGGTACATAGATCAACTATTGTCTATAATAACACCATTACATGACTAGTTAAATTGATCAACTATGTATGGTTTAATAACACCATTACATGACTAGGTAAATAGATCAACTATTGTCTATAATAACACCATTACATGACTAGTTAAATAGATCAACTATTGTCTATAATAACACCATTACATGACTAGTTAAATAGATCAACTATTGTCTATAATAACACCATTACATGACTAGGTAAATAGATCAACTATTGTCTATAATAACACCATTACATGACTAGGTAAATATATCAACTATTGTCTATAATAACACCATTACATGACTAGGTAAATAGATCAACTATTGTCTATAATAACACCATTACATGACTAGGTAAATATATCAACTATTGTCTATAATAACACCATTACATGACTAGGTAAATAGATCAACAATTGTCTGGTTTAGTTTAATAACACCATTACATGACTAGGTAAATATATCAACTATTGTCTATAATAACACCATTACATGACTAGGTAAATAGATCAACTATTGTCTATAATAACACCATTACATGACTAGGTAAATAGATCAACTATTGTCTATAATAACACAATTACATGACTAGGTAAATAGATAAACTATTGTCTATAATAACACCATTACATGACTAGGTAAATATATAAACTATTGTCTATAATAACACCATTACATGACTAGGTAAATAGATTAACTATTGTCTATAATAACCCCATTACATGACTAGGTAAATAGATCAACTATTGTCTATAATAACACCATTACATGACTAGGTAAATAGATCAACTATTGTCTATAATAACACCATTACATGACTAGGTAAATAGATCAACTATTGTCTATAATAACACCATTACATGACTAGGTAAATAGATCAACTATTGTCTGGTTTAGTTTAATAACACCATTACATGACTAGGCACATAGATCAACTATTGTCTATAATAACACCATTACATGACTAGGTAAATAGATAAACTATTGTCTTTAATAACACCATTACATGACTAGGTAAATAGATCAACTATTGTCTATAATAACACCATTACATGACTAGGTAAATAGATCAACTATTGTCTGGTTTAATAACACCATTACACGACTAGGTAAATAGATCAACTATTGTCTGGTTTAGTTTAATAACACCATTACATGACTAGGTACATAGATCAACTATTGTCTATAATAACACCATTACATGACTAGTTAAATTGATCAACTATTGTCTATAATAACACCATTACATGACTAGGTACATAGATCAACTATTGTCTGGTTTAGTTTAATAACACCATTACATGACTAGGTACATAGATCAACTATTGTCTATAATAACACCATTACATGACCAGTTAAATAGATCAACTATTGTCTATAATAACACCATTACATGACTAGGTACATAGATCAACTATTGTCTGGTTTAGTTTAATAACACCATTACATGACTAGGTAAATAGATCAACTATTGTCTGGTTTAATAACACCATTACATGACTAGGTACATAGATCAACTATTGTCTATAATAACACCATTACATGACTAGGTAAATATATCAACTATTGGCTGGTTTAATAACACCATTACATGACTAGGTAAATAGATCAACTATTGGCTGGTTTAATAACACCATTACATGACTAGGTAAATAGATCAACTATTGGCTGGTTTAATAACACCATTACATGACTAGGTAAATAGATCAACTATTGGCTGGTTTAATAACACCATTGCATGACTAGGTAAATAGATCAACTATTGGCTGGTTTAATAACACCATTACATGACTAGGTAAATAGATCAACTATTGTCTATAATAACACCATTACATGACTAGGTAAATATATCAACTATTGTATGGTTTAATAACACCATTACATGACTAGGTAAATAGATAAACTATTGTCTATAATAACACCATTACATGACTAGGTAAATAGATCAACTATTGTCTATAATAACACCATTACATGACTAGTTAAATAGATCAACTATTGTCTATAATAACACCATTACATGACTAGTTAAATAGATCAACTATTGTCTATAATAACACCATTACATGACTAGGTAAATATATCAACTATTGTCTATAATAACACCATTACATGACTAGGTAAATAGATCAACTATTGTCTATAATAACACCATTACATGACTAGGTAAATAGATCAACTATTGTCTATAATAACACCATTACATGACTAGGTAAATAGATCAACTATTGTCTATAATAACACAATTACATGACTAGGTAAATAGATAAACTATTGTCTATAATAACACCATTACATGACTAGGTAAATATATAAACTATTGTCTATAATAACACCATTACATGACTAGGTAAATAGATTAACTATTGTCTATAATAACCCCATTACATGACTAGGTAAATAGATCAACTATTGTCTATAATAACACCATTACATGACTAGGTAAATAGATCAACTATTGTCTATAATAACACCATTACATGACTAGGTAAATAGATCAACTATTGTCTATAATAACACCATTACATGACTAGGTAAATAGATCAACTATTGTCTGGTTTAGTTTAATAACACCATTACATGACTAGGCACATAGATCAACTATTGTCTATAATAACACCATTACATGACTAGGTAAATAGATAAACTATTGTCTTTAATAACACCATTACATGACTAGGTAAATAGATCAACTATTGTCTATAATAACACCATTACATGACTAGGTAAATAGATCAACTATTGTCTGGTTTAATAACACCATTACACGACTAGGTAAATAGATCAACTATTGTCTGGTTTAGTTTAATAACACCATTACATGACTAGGTACATAGATCAACTATTGTCTATAATAACACCATTACATGACTAGTTAAATTGATCAACTATTGTCTATAATAACACCATTACATGACTAGGTACATAGATCAACTATTGTCTGGTTTAGTTTAATAACACCATTACATGACTAGGTACATAGATCAACTATTGTCTATAATAACACCATTACATGACCAGTTAAATAGATCAACTATTGTCTATAATAACACCATTACATGACTAGGTACATAGATCAACTATTGTCTGGTTTAGTTTAATAACACCATTACATGACTAGGTAAATAGATCAACTATTGTCTGGTTTAATAACACCATTACATGACTAGGTACATAGATCAACTATTGTCTATAATAACACCATTACATGACTAGTTAAATTGATCAACTATTGTCTATAATAACACCATTACATGACTAGGTACATAGATCAACTATTGTCTGGTTTAGTTTAATAACACCATTACATGACTAGGTACATAGATCAACTATTGTCTATAATAACACCATTACATGACCAGTTAAATAGATCAACTATTGTCTATAATAACACCATTACATGACTAGGTACATAGATCAACTATTGTCTGGTTTAGTTTAATAACACCATTACATGACTAGGTAAATAGATCAACTATTGTCTGGTTTAATAACACCATTACATGACTAGGTACATAGATCAACTATTGTCTATAATAACACCATTACATGACTAGGTAAATATATCAACTATTGGCTGGTTTAATAACACCATTACATGACTAGGTAAATAGATCAACTATTGGCTGGTTTAATAACACCATTACATGACTAGGTAAATAGATCAACTATTGGCTGGTTTAATAACACCATTACATGACTAGGTAAATAGATCAACTATTGGCTGGTTTAATAACACCATTACATGACTAGGTAAATAGATCAACTATTGTCTATAATAACACCATTGCATGACTAGGTAAATAGATCAACTATTGGCTGGTTTAATAACACCATTACATGACTAGGTAAATAGATCAACTATTGTCTATAATAACACCATTACATGACTAGGTAAATATATCAACTATTGTATGGTTTAATAACACCATTACATGACTAGGTAAATAGATAAACTATTGTCTATAATAACACCATTACATGACTAGGTAAATAGATCAACTATTGTCTATAATAACACCATTACATGACTAGTTAAATAGATCAACTATTGTCTATAATAACACCATTACATGACTAGTTAAATAGATCAACTATTGTCTATAATAACACCATTACATGACTAGGTAAATAGATCAACTATTGTCTATAATAACACCATTACATGACTAGGTAAATATATCAACTATTGTCTATAATAACACCATTACATGACTAGGTAAATAGATCAACTATTGTCTATAATAACACCATTACATGACTAGGTAAATATATCAACTATTGTCTATAATAACACCATTACATGACTAGGTAAATAGATCAACAATTGTCTGGTTTAGTTTAATAACACCATTACATGACTAGGTAAATATATCAACTATTGTCTATAATAACACCATTACATGACTAGGTAAATAGATCAACTATTGTCTATAATAACACCATTACATGACTAGGTAAATAGATCAACTATTGTCTATAATAACACCATTACATGACTAGGTACATAGATCAACTATTGTCTGGTTTAGTTTAATAACACCATTACATGACTAGGTACATAGATCAACTATTGTCTATAATAACACCATTACATGACCAGTTAAATAGATCAACTATTGTCTATAATAACACCATTACATGACTAGGTACATAGATCAACTATTGTCTGGTTTAGTTTAATAACACCATTACATGACTAGGTAAATAGATCAACTATTGTCTGGTGTAATAACACCATTACATGACTAGGTACATAGATCAACTATTGTCTATAATAACACCATTACATGACTAGGTAAATATATCAACTATTGGCTGGTTTAATAACACCATTACATGACTAGGTAAATAGATCAACTATTGGCTGGTTTAATAACACCATTACATGACTAGGTAAATAGATCAACTATTGGCTGGTTTAATAACACCATTACATGACTAGGTAAATAGATCAACTATTGGCTGGTTTAATAACACCATTACATGACTAGGTAAATAGATCAACTATTGTCTATAATAACACCATTGCATGACTAGGTAAATAGATCAACTATTGGCTGGTTTAATAACACCATTACATGACTAGGTAAATATATCAACTATTGTCTATAATAACACCATTACATGACTAGGTAAATATATCAACTATTGTATGGTTTAATAACACCATTACATGACTAGGTAAATAGATAAACTATTGTCTATAATAACACCATTACATGACTAGGTAAATAGATCAACTATTGTCTATAATAACACCATTACATGACTAGTTAAATAGATCAACTATTGTCTATAATAACACCATTACATGACTAGTTAAATAGATCAACTATTGTCTATAATAACACCATTACATGACTAGGTAAATAGATCAACTATTGTCTATAATAACACCATTACATGACTAGGTAAATATATCAACTACTGTCTATAATAACACCATTACATGACTAGGTAAATAGATCAACTATTGTCTATAATAACACCATTACATGACTAGGTAAATATATCAACTATTGTCTATAATAACACCATTACATGACTAGGTAAATAGATCAACAATTGTCTGGTTTAGTTTAATAACACCATTACATGACTAGGTAAATATATCAACTATTGTCTATAATAACACCATTACATGACTAGGTAAATAGATCAACTATTGTCTATAATAACACCATTACATGACTAGGTAAAGAGATCAACTATTGTCTATAATAACACAATTACATGACTAGGTAAATAGATAAACTATTGTCTATAATAACACCATTACATGACTAGGTAAATAGATAAACTATTGTCTATAATAACACCATTACATGACTAGGTAAATAGATTAACTATTGTCTATAATAACACCATTACATGACTAGGTAAATAGATCAACTATTGTCTATAATAACACCATTACATGACTAGGTAAATAGATCAACTATTGTCTATAATAACACCATTACATGACTAGGTAAATAGATCAACTATTGGCTGGTTTAATAACACCATTACATGACTAGGTAAATAGATCAACTATTGGCTGGTTTAATAACACCATTACATGACTAGGTAAATAGATCAACTATTGTCTATAATAACACCATTGCATGACTAGGTAAATAGATCAACTATTGGCTGGTTTAATAACACCATTACATGACTAGGTAAATAGATCAACTATTGGCTGGTTTAATAACACCATTACATGACTAGGTAAATAGATCAACTATTGTATGGTTTAATAACACCATTACATGACTAGGTAAATAGATAAACTATTGTCTATAATAACACCATTACATGACTAGGTAAATAGATCAACTATTGTCTATAATAACACCATTACATGACTAGTTAAATAGATCAACTATTGTCTATAATAACACCATTACATGACTAGTTAAATAGATCAACTATTGTCTATAATAACACCATTACATGACTAGGTAAATAGATCAACTATTGTCTATAATAACACCATTACATGACTAGGTAAATATATCAACTATTGTCTATAATAACACCATTACATGACTAGGTAAATAGATCAACTATTGTCTATAATAACACCATTACATGACTAGGTAAATATATCAACTATTGTCTATAATAACACCATTACATGACTAGGTAAATAGATCAACAATTGTCTGGTTTAGTTTAATAACACCATTACATGACTAGGTAAATATATCAACTATTGTCTATAATAACACCATTACATGACTAGGTAAATAGATCAACTATTGTCTATAATAACACCATTACATGACTAGGTAAATAGATCAACTATTGTCTATAATAACACAATTACATGACTAGGTAAATAGATAAACTATTGTCTATAATAACACCATTACATGACTAGGTAAATAGATAAACTATTGTCTATAATAACACCATTACATGACTAGGTAAATAGATTAACTATTGTCTATAATAACACCATTACATGACTAGGTAAATAGATCAACTATTGTCTATAATAACACCATTACATGACTAGGTAAATAGATCAACTATTGTCTATAATAACACCATTACATGACTAGGTAAATAGATCAACTATTGTCTATAATAACACCATTACATGACTAGGTAAATAGATCAACTATTGTCTGGTTTAGTTTAATAACACCATTACATGACTAGGCACATAGATCAACTATTGTCTATAATAACACCATTACATGACTAGGTAAATAGATAAACTATTGTCTTTAATAACACCATTACATGACTAGGTAAATAGATCAACTATTGTCTATAATAACACCATTACATGACTAGGGAAATAGATCAACTATTGGCTGGTTTAATAACACCATTACATGACTAGGTAAATAGATAAACTATTGTCTATACTAACACCATTACATGACTAGGTAAATAGATCAACTATTGTCTATAATAACACCATTACATGACTAGGTAAATATATAAACTATTGTCTATAATAACACCATTACATGACTAGTTAAATAGATCAACTATTGTCTATAATAACACCATTACATGACTAGGTACATAGATCAACTATTGTCTATAATAACACCATTACATGACTAGGTAAATATATAAACTATTGTCTGGTTTAGTTTAATAACACCATTACATGACTAGGTACATAGATCAACTATTGTCTATAATAACACCATTACATGACTAGGTAAATAGATCAACTATTGTCTATAATAACACCATTACATGACTAGGTAAATATATCAACTATTGTCTGGTTTAATAACACCATTACATGACTAGGTAAATAGATCAACTATTGTCTGGTTTAGTTTAATAACACCATTACATGACTAGGTACATAGATCAACTATTGTCTATAATAACACCATTACATGACTAGTTAAATAGATCAACTATTGTCTATAATAACACCATTACATGACTAGGTACATAGATCAACTATTGTCTGGTTTAGTTTAATAACACCATTACATGACTAGGTAAATAGATAAACTATTGTCTATAGTAACACCATTACATGACTAGTTAAATAGATCAACTATTGTCTATAATAACACCATTACATGACTAGGTAAATACATCAACTAGTGTCTATAATAACACCATTACATGACCAGGTAAATATATCAACTATTGTCTATAATAACACCATTACATACACCATTACATGACTAGGCACATAGATCAACTATTGTCTATAATAACACCATTACATGACTAGGTAAATAGATAAACTATTGTCTTTAATAACACCATTACATGACTAGGTAAATAGATCAACTATTGTCTATAATAACACCATTACATGACTAGGTAAATAGATAAACTATTGGCTGGTTTAATAACACCATTACATGACTAGGTAAATAGATCAACTATTGTCTATAATAACACCATTACATGACTAGGTAAATAGATCAACTATTGGCTGGTTTAATAACACCATTACATGACTAGGTAAATAGATCAACTATTGTCTATAATAACACCATTACATGACTAGGTAAATAGATCAACTATTGGCTGGTTTAATAACACCATTACATGACTAGTTAAATAGATAAACTATTGGCTGGTTTAATAACACCAATACATGACTAGGTAAATAGATCAACTATTGTCTATAATAACACCATTACATGACTAGGTAAATAGATCAACTATTGGCTGGTTTAATAACACCATTACATGACTAGGTAAATAGATAAACTATTGGCTGGTTTAATAACACCATTACATGACTAGGTAAATAGATCAACTATTGTCTATAATAACACCATTACATGACTAGGTAAATAGATCAACTATTGGCTGGTTTAATAACACCATTACATGACTAGGTAAATAGATCAACTATTGTCTATACTAACACCATTACATGACTAGGTACATAGATCAACTATTGTCTATAATAACACCATTACATGACTAGGTAAATATATAAACTATTGTCTATAATAACACCATTACATGACTAGGTAAATAGATCAACTATTGTCTATAATAACACCATTACATGACTAGGTAAATAGATCAACTATTGGCTGGTTTAATAACACCATTACATGACTAGTTAAATAGATCAACTATTGTCTATAATAACACCATTACATGACTAGGTACATAGATCAACTATTGTCTATAATAACACCATTACATGACTAGGTAAATAGATCAACTATTGTCTATAATAACACCATTACATGACTAGGTAAATAGATCAACTATTGTCTATAATAACACCATTACATGACTAGGTAAATAGATCAAATATTGTCTATAATAACACCATTACATGACTAGGTAAATAGATCAACTATTGTCTATAATAACACCATTACATGACTAGGTAAATATATCAACTATTGTCTGGTTTAATAACACCATTACATGACTAGGTAAATAGATCAACTATTGTCTGGTTTAGTTTAATAACACCATTACATGACTAGGTACATAGATCAACTATTGTCTATAATAACACCATTACATGACTAGTTAAATAGATCAACTATTGTCTATAATAACACCATTACATGACTAGGTACATAGATCAACTATTGTCTGGTTTAGTTTAATAACACCATTACATGACTAGGTAAATAGATAAACTATTGTCTATAGTAACACCATTACATGACTAGTTAAATAGATCAACTATTGTCTATAATAACACCATTACATGACTAGGTAAATACATCAACTAGTGTCTATAATAACACCATTACATGACCAGGTAAATATATCAACTATTGTCTATAATAACACCATTACATGACTAGGTAAATTGATCAACTATTGTCTGGTTTAGTTTAATAACACCATTACATGACTAGGTAAATAGATCAACTATTGTCTATAATAACACCATTACATGACTAGGCAGATAGATCAACTATTGGCTGGTTTAATAACACCATTACATGACTAGTTAAATAGATAAACTATTGGCTGGTTTAATAACACCATTACATGACTAGGTAAATAGATCAACTATTGTCTATAATAACACCATTACATGACTAGGTAAATAGATCAACTATTGGCTGGTTTAATAACACCATTACATGACTAGGTAAATAGATCAACTATTGGCTGGTTTAATAACACCATTACATGACTAGGTAAATAGATCAACTATTGTCTATAATAACACCATTACATGACTAGGTAAATAGATCAACTATTGGCTGGTTTAATAACACCATTACATGACTAGGTAAATAGATCAACTATTGTCTATACTAACACCATTACATGACTAGGTACATAGATCAACTATTGTCTATAATAACACCATTACATGACTAGGTAAATATATAAACTATTGTCTATAATAACACCATTACATGACTAGGTAAATAGATCAACTATTGTCTATAATAACACCATTACATGACTAGGTAAATAGATCAACTATTGGCTGGTTTAATAACACCATTACATGACTAGTTAAATAGATCAACTATTGTCTATAATAACACCATTACATGACTAGGTACATAGATCAACTATTGTCTATAATAACACCATTACATGACTAGGTAAATAGATCAACTATTGTCTATAATAACACCATTACATGACTAGGTAAATAGATCAACTATTGTCTATAATAACACCATTACATGACTAGGTAAATAGATCAACTATTGTCTATAATAACACCATTACATGACTAGGTAAATAGATCAACTATTGTCTATAATAACACCATTACATGACTAGGTAAATATATCAACTATTGTCTGGTTTAATAACACCATTACATGACTAGGTAAATAGATCAACTATTGTCTGGTTTAGTTTAATAACACCATTACATGACTAGGTACATAGATCAACTATTGTCTATAATAACACCATTACATGACTAGTTAAATAGATCAACTATTGTCTATAATAACACCATTACATGACTAGGTACATAGATCAACTATTGTCTGGTTTAGTTTAATAACACCATTACATGACTAGGTAAATAGATCAACTATTGTCTATAGTAACACCATTACATGACTAGTTAAATAGATCAACTATTGTCTATAATAACACCATTACATGACTAGGTAAATACATCAACTAGTGTCTATAATAACACCATTACATGACCAGGTAAATATATCAACTATTGTCTATAATAACACCATTACATGACTAGGTAAATTGATCAACTATTGTCTGGTTTAGTTTAATAACACCATTACATGACTAGGTAAATAGATCAACTATTGTCTATAATAACACCATTACATGACTAGGCAGATAGATCAACTATTGTCTATAATAACACATTACATGACTAGGTAAAGAGATCAACTATTGTCTATAATAACACAATTACATGACTAGGTAAATAGATAAACTATTGTCTATAATAACACCATTACATGACTAGGTAAATAGATCAACTATTGTCTATAATAACACCATTACATGACTAGGTAAATAGATCAACTATTGTCTGGTTTAGTTTAATAACACCATTACATGACTAGGTAAATAGATCAACTATTGTCTATAATAACACCATTACATGACTAGGTAAATAGATAAACTATTGTCTGGTTTAATAACACCATTACATGACTAGGTAAATAGATCAACTATTGTCTATAATAACACCATTACATGACTAGGTAAATATATCAACTATTGTCTATAATAACACCATTACATGACTAGGTAAATAGATCAACTATTGTCTATAATAACACCATTACATGACTAGTTAAATAGATCAACTATTGTCTATAATAACACCATTACATGACTAGGTACATAGATCAACTATTGTCTATAATAACACCATTACATGACTAGGTAAATATATAAACTATTGTCTGGTTTAGTTTAATAACACCATTACATGACTAGGTACATAGATCAACTATTGTCTATAATAACACCATTACATGACTAGGTAAATAGATCAACTATTGTCTATAATAACACCATTACATGACTAGGTAAATATATCAACTATTGTCTGGTTTAATAACACCATTACATGACTAGGTAAATAGATCAACTATTGTCTATAATAACACCATTACATGACTAGGTACATAGATCAACTATTGTCTATAATAACACCATTACATGACTAGGTAAATAGATCAACTATTGTCTATAATAACACCATTACATGACTAGGTACATAGATCAACTATTGTCTGGTTTAGTTTAATAACACCATTACATGACTAGGTAAATAGATCAACTATTGTCTATAATAACACCATTACATGACTAGGTAAATAGATCAACTATTGTCTATAATAACACCATTACATGACTAGGTACATAGATCAACTATTGTCTATAATAACACCATTACATGACTAGGTACATAGATCAACTATTGTCTGGTTTAGTTTAATAACACCATTACATGACTAGGTAAATAGATCAACTATGTCTATAATAACACCATTACATTACTAGTTAAATAGATCAACTATTGTCTATAATAACACCATTACATGACTAGGTAAATAGATCAACTAGTGTCTATAATAACACCATTACATGACTAGGTAAATATATCAACTAGTGTCTATAACAACACCATTACATGACTAGGTAAATAGATCAACTATTGTCTATAATAACACCATTACATGACTAGGCAGATAGATCAACTATTGTCTATAATAACACATTACATGACTAGGTAAAGAGATCAACTATTGTCTATAATAACACAATTACATGACTAGGTAAATAGATCAACTATTGTCTGGTTTAGTTTAATAACACCATTACATGACTAGGTAAATAGATCAACTATTGTCTATAATAACACCATTACATGACTAGGTAAATAGATAAACTATTGTCTGGTTTAATAACACCATTACATGACTAGGTAAATAGATCAACTATTGTCTATAATAACACCATTACATGACTAGGTAAATATATCAACTATTGTATATAATAACACCATTACATGACTAGGTAAATAGATCAACTATTGTCTATAATAACACCATTACATGACTAGTTAAATAGATCAACTATTGTCTATAATAACACCATTACATGACTAGGTACATAGATCAACTATTGTCTATAATAACACCATTACATGACTAGGTAAATATATAAACTATTGTCTGGTTTAGTTTAATAACACCATTACATGACTAGGTACATAGATCAACTATTGTCTATAATAACACCATTACATGACTAGGTAAATAGATCAACTATTGTCTATAATAACACCATTACATGACTAGGTAAATATATCAACTATTGTCTGGTTTAATAACACCATTACATGACTAGGTAAATAGATCAACTATTGTCTATAATAACACCATTACATGACTAGGTACATAGATCAACTATTGTCTATAATAACACCATTACATGACTAGGTAAATAGATCAACTATTGTCTATAATAACACCATTACATGACTAGGTACATAGATCAACTATTGTCTGGTTTAGTTTAATAACACCATTACATGACTAGGTAAATAGATCAACTATTGTCTATAATAACACCATTACATGACTAGGTAAATAGATCAACTATTGTCTATAATAACACCATTACATGACTAGGTAAATAGATCAACTATTGTCTATAATAACACCATTACATGACTAGTTAAATAGATCAACTATTGTCTGGTTTAATAACACCATTACATGACTAGGTAAATAGATCAACTATTGTCTGGTTTAGTTTAATAACACCATTACATGACTAGGTACATAGATCAACTATTGTCTATAATAACACCATTACATGACTAGTTAAATAGATCAACTATTGTCTATAATAACACCATTACATGACTAGGTACATAGATCAACTATTGTCTGGTTTAGTTTAATAACACCATTACATGACTAGGTAAATAGATCAACTATTGTCTATAGTAACACCATTACATGACTAGTTAAATAGATCAACTATTGTCTATAATAACACCATTACATGACTAGGTAAATACATCAACTAGTGTCTATAATAACACCATTACATGACCAGGTAAATATATCAACTATTGTCTATAATAACACCATTACATGACTAGGTAAATTGATCAACTATTGTCTGGTTTAGTTTAATAACACCATTACATGACTAGGTAAATAGATCAACTATTGTCTATAATAACACCATTACATGACTAGGCAGATAGATCAACTATTGTCTATAATAACACAATTACATGACTAGGTAAATAGATAAACTATTGTCTATAATAACACCATTACATGACTAGGTAAATAGATCAACTATTGTCTATAATAACACCATTACATGACTAGGTAAATAGATCAACTATTGTCTGGTTTAGTTTAATAACACCATTACATGACTAGGTAAATAGATCAACTATTGTCTATAATAACACCATTACATGACTAGGTAAATAGATAAACTATTGTCTGGTTTAATAACACCATTACATGACTAGGTACATAGATCAACTATTGTCTATAATAACACCATTACATGACTAGGTAAATATATCAACTATTGTCTATAATAACACCATTACATGACTAGGTAAATAGATCAACTATTGTCTATAATAACACCATTACATGACTAGTTAAATAGATCAACTATTGTCTATAATAACACCATTACATGACTAGGTACATAGATCAACTATTGTCTATAATAACACCATTACATGACTAGGTAAATATATAAACTATTGTCTGGTTTAGTTTAATAACACCATTACATGACTAGGTACATAGATCAACTATTGTCTATAATAACACCATTACATGACTAGGTAAATAGATCAACTATTGTCTATAATAACACCATTACATGACTAGGTAAATATATCAACTATTGTCTGGTTTAATAACACCATTACATGACTAGGTAAATAGATCAACTATTGTCTATAATAACACCATTACATGACTAGGTACATAGATCAACTATTGTCTATAATAACACCATTACATGACTAGGTAAATAGATCAACTATTGTCTATAATAACACCATTACATGACTAGGTACATAGATCAACTATTGTCTGGTTTAGTTTAATAACACCATTACATGACTAGGTAAATAGATCAACTATTGTCTATAATAACACCATTACATGACTAGGTAAATAGATCAACTATTGTCTATAATAACACCATTACATGACTAGGTACATAGATCAACTATTGTCTATAATAACACCATTACATGACTAGGTACATAGATCAACTATGGTCTGGTTTAGTTTAATAACACCATTACATGACTAGGTAAATAGATCAACTATGTCTATAATAACACCATTACATTACTAGTTAAATAGATCAACTATTGTCTATAACAACACCATTACATGACTAGGTAAATAGATCAACTATTGTCTATAATAACACCATTACATGACTAGGCAGATAGATCAACTATTGTCTATAATAACACATTACATGACTAGGTAAAGAGATCAACTATTGTCTATAATAACACAATTACATGACTAGGTAAATAGATAAACTATTGTCTATAATAACACCATTACATGACTAGGTAAATAGATCAACTATTGTCTATAATAACACCATTACATGACTAGGTAAATAGATCAACTATTGTCTGGTTTAGTTTAATAACACCATTACATGACTAGGTAAATAGATCAACTATTGTCTATAATAACACCATTACATGACTAGGTAAATAGATAAACTATTGTCTGGTTTAATAACACCATTACATGACTAGGTAAATAGATCAACTATTGTCTATAATAACACCATTACATGACTAGGTAAATATATCAACTATTGTATATAATAACACCATTACATGACTAGGTAAATAGATCAACTATTGTCTATAATAACACCATTACATGACTAGTTAAATAGATCAACTATTGTCTATAATAACACCATTACATGACTAGGTACATAGATCAACTATTGTCTATAATAACACCATTACATGACTAGGTAAATATATAAACTATTGTCTGGTTTAGTTTAATAACACCATTACATGACTAGGTACATAGATCAACTATTGTCTATAATAACACCATTACATGACTAGGTAAATAGATCAACTATTGTCTATAATAACACCATTACATGACTAGTTAAATAGATCAACTATTGTCTATAATAACACCATTACATGACTAGGTACATAGATCAACTATTGTCTATAATAACACCATTACATGACTAGGTAAATATATAAACTATTGTCTGGTTTAGTTTAATAACACCATTACATGACTAGGTACATAGATCAACTATTGTCTATAATAACACCATTACATGACTAGGTAAATAGATCAACTATTGTCTATAATAACACCATTACATGACTAGGTACATAGATCAACTATTGTCTATAATAACACCATTACATGACTAGGTAAATAGATCAACTATTGTCTATAATAACACCATTACATGACTAGGTACATAGATCAACTATTGTCTGGTTTAGTTTAATAACACCATTACATGACTAGGTAAATAGATCAACTATTGTCTATAATAACACCATTACATGACTAGGTAAATAGATCAACTATTGTCTATAATAACACCATTACATGACTAGGTACATAGATCAACTATTGTCTATAATAACACCATTACATGACTAGGTACATAGATCAACTATTGTCTGGTTTAGTTTAATAACACCATTACATGACTAGGTAAATAGATCAACTATGTCTATAATAACACCATTACATTACTAGTTAAATAGATCAACTATTGTCTATAATAACACCATTACATGACTAGGTAAATAGATCAACTAGTGTCTATAATAACACCATTACATGACTAGGTAAATATATCAACTAGTGTCTATAACAACACCATTACATGACTAGGTAAATTGATCAACTATTGTCTAGTTTAGTTTAATAACACCATTACATGACTAGGTAAATATATCAACTATTGTCTATAATAACACCATTACATGACTAGGTAAATAGATCAACTATTGTCTATAATAACACCATTACATGACTAGGTAAATAGATCAACTATTGTCTGGTTTAATAACACCATTACATGACTAGGTACATAGATCAACTATTGTCTGGTTTAGTTTAATAACACCATTACATGACTAGGTAAATAGATAAACTATTGTCTATAGTAACACCATTACATGACTAGTTAAATAGATCAACTATTGTCTATAATAACACCATTACATGACTAGGTAAATACATCAACTAGTGTCTATAATAACACCATTACATGACCAGGTAAATATATCAACTATTGTCTATAATAACACCATTACATGACTAGGTAAATTGATCAACTATTGTCTGGTTTAGTTTAATAACACCATTACATGACTAGGTAAATAGATCAACTATTGTCTATAATAACACCATTACATGACTAGGTAGATAGATCAACTATTGTCTATAATAACACATTACATGACTAGGTACATAGATCAACTATTGTCTATAATAACACCATTACATGACTAGGTAAATAGATCAACTATTGTCTATAATAACACCATTACATGACTAGGTAAATATATCAACTATTGTCTGGTTTAATAACACCATTACATGACTAGGTAAATAGATCAACTATTGTCTATAATAACACCATTACATGACTAGGTACATAGATCAACTATTGTCTATAATAACACCATTACATGACTAGGTAAATAGATCAACTATTGTCTATAATAACACCATTACATGACTAGGTACATAGATCAACTATTGTCTGGTTTAGTTTAATAACACCATTACATGACTAGGTAAATAGATCAACTATTGTCTATAATAACACCATTACATGACTAGGTAAATAGATCAACTATTGTCTATAATAACACCATTACATGACTAGGTAAATAGATCAACTATTGTCTATAATAACACCATTACATGACTAGTTAAATAGATCAACTATTGTCTGGTTTAATAACACCATTACATGACTAGGTAAATAGATCAACTATTGTCTGGTTTAGTTTAATAACACCATTACATGACTAGGTACATAGATCAACTATTGTCTATAATAACACCATTACATGACTAGTTAAATAGATCAACTATTGTCTATAATAACACCATTACATGACTAGGTACATAGATCAACTATTGTCTGGTTTAGTTTAATAACACCATTACATGACTAGGTAAATAGATCAACTATTGTCTATAGTAACACCATTACATGACTAGTTAAATAGATCAACTATTGTCTATAATAACACCATTACATGACTAGGTAAATACATCAACTAGTGTCTATAATAACACCATTACATGACCAGGTAAATATATCAACTATTGTCTATAATAACACCATTACATGACTAGGTAAATTGATCAACTATTGTCTGGTTTAGTTTAATAACACCATTACATGACTAGGTAAATAGATCAACTATTGTCTATAATAACACCATTACATGACTAGGCAGATAGATCAACTATTGTCTATAATAACACAATTACATGACTAGGTAAATAGATAAACTATTGTCTATAATAACACCATTACATGACTAGGTAAATAGATCAACTATTGTCTATAATAACACCATTACATGACTAGGTAAATAGATCAACTATTGTCTGGTTTAGTTTAATAACACCATTACATGACTAGGTAAATAGATCAACTATTGTCTATAATAACACCATTACATGACTAGGTAAATAGATAAACTATTGTCTGGTTTAATAACACCATTACATGACTAGGTACATAGATCAACTATTGTCTATAATAACACCATTACATGACTAGGTAAATATATCAACTATTGTCTATAATAACACCATTACATGACTAGGTAAATAGATCAACTATTGTCTATAATAACACCATTACATGACTAGTTAAATAGATCAACTATTGTCTATAATAACACCATTACATGACTAGGTACATAGATCAACTATTGTCTATAATAACACCATTACATGACTAGGTAAATATATAAACTATTGTCTGGTTTAGTTTAATAACACCATTACATGACTAGGTACATAGATCAACTATTGTCTATAATAACACCATTACATGACTAGGTAAATAGATCAACTATTGTCTATAATAACACCATTACATGACTAGGTAAATATATCAACTATTGTCTGGTTTAATAACACCATTACATGACTAGGTAAATAGATCAACTATTGTCTATAATAACACCATTACATGACTAGGTACATAGATCAACTATTGTCTATAATAACACCATTACATGACTAGGTAAATAGATCAACTATTGTCTATAATAACACCATTACATGACTAGGTACATAGATCAACTATTGTCTGGTTTAGTTTAATAACACCATTACATGACTAGGTAAATAGATCAACTATTGTCTATAATAACACCATTACATGACTAGGTAAATAGATCAACTATTGTCTATAATAACACCATTACATGACTAGGTACATAGATCAACTATTGTCTATAATAACACCATTACATGACTAGGTACATAGATCAACTATGGTCTGGTTTAGTTTAATAACACCATTACATGACTAGGTAAATAGATCAACTATGTCTATAATAACACCATTACATTACTAGTTAAATAGATCAACTATTGTCTATAACAACACCATTACATGACTAGGTAAATAGATCAACTATTGTCTATAATAACACCATTACATGACTAGGCAGATAGATCAACTATTGTCTATAATAACACATTACATGACTAGGTAAAGAGATCAACTATTGTCTATAATAACACAATTACATGACTAGGTAAATAGATAAACTATTGTCTATAATAACACCATTACATGACTAGGTAAATAGATCAACTATTGTCTATAATAACACCATTACATGACTAGGTAAATAGATCAACTATTGTCTGGTTTAGTTTAATAACACCATTACATGACTAGGTAAATAGATCAACTATTGTCTATAATAACACCATTACATGACTAGGTAAATAGATAAACTATTGTCTGGTTTAATAACACCATTACATGACTAGGTAAATAGATCAACTATTGTCTATAATAACACCATTACATGACTAGGTAAATATATCAACTATTGTATATAATAACACCATTACATGACTAGGTAAATAGATCAACTATTGTCTATAATAACACCATTACATGACTAGTTAAATAGATCAACTATTGTCTATAATAACACCATTACATGACTAGGTACATAGATCAACTATTGTCTATAATAACACCATTACATGACTAGGTAAATATATAAACTATTGTCTGGTTTAGTTTAATAACACCATTACATGACTAGGTACATAGATCAACTATTGTCTATAATAACACCATTACATGACTAGGTAAATAGATCAACTATTGTCTATAATAACACCATTACATGACTAGTTAAATAGATCAACTATTGTCTATAATAACACCATTACATGACTAGGTACATAGATCAACTATTGTCTATAATAACACCATTACATGACTAGGTAAATATATAAACTATTGTCTGGTTTAGTTTAATAACACCATTACATGACTAGGTACATAGATCAACTATTGTCTATAATAACACCATTACATGACTAGGTAAATAGATCAACTATTGTCTATAATAACACCATTACATGACTAGGTACATAGATCAACTATTGTCTATAATAACACCATTACATGACTAGGTAAATAGATCAACTATTGTCTATAATAACACCATTACATGACTAGGTACATAGATCAACTATTGTCTGGTTTAGTTTAATAACACCATTACATGACTAGGTAAATAGATCAACTATTGTCTATAATAACACCATTACATGACTAGGTAAATAGATCAACTATTGTCTATAATAACACCATTACATGACTAGGTACATAGATCAACTATTGTCTATAATAACACCATTACATGACTAGGTACATAGATCAACTATTGTCTGGTTTAGTTTAATAACACCATTACATGACTAGGTAAATAGATCAACTATGTCTATAATAACACCATTACATTACTAGTTAAATAGATCAACTATTGTCTATAATAACACCATTACATGACTAGGTAAATAGATCAACTAGTGTCTATAATAACACCATTACATGACTAGGTAAATATATCAACTAGTGTCTATAACAACACCATTACATGACTAGGTAAATTGATCAACTATTGTCTAGTTTAGTTTAATAACACCATTACATGACTAGGTAAATATATCAACTATTGTCTATAATAACACCATTACATGACTAGGTAAATAGATCAACTATTGTCTATAATAACACCATTACATGACTAGGTAAATAGATCAACTATTGTCTGGTTTAATAACACCATTACATGACTAGGTACATAGATCAACTATTGTCTGGTTTAGTTTAATAACACCATTACATGACTAGGTAAATAGATAAACTATTGTCTATAGTAACACCATTACATGACTAGTTAAATAGATCAACTATTGTCTATAATAACACCATTACATGACTAGGTAAATACATCAACTAGTGTCTATAATAACACCATTACATGACCAGGTAAATATATCAACTATTGTCTATAATAACACCATTACATGACTAGGTAAATTGATCAACTATTGTCTGGTTTAGTTTAATAACACCATTACATGACTAGGTAAATAGATCAACTATTGTCTATAATAACACCATTACATGACTAGGTAGATAGATCAACTATTGTCTATAATAACACATTACATGACTAGGTAAATAGATCAACTATTGTCTATAATAACACAATTACATGACTAGGTAAATAGATAAACTATTGTCTATAATAACACCATTACATGACTAGGTAAATAGATAAACTATTGTCTATAATAACACCATTACATGACTAGGTAAATAGATCAACTATTGTCTGGTTTAATAACACCATTACATGACTAGGTAAATAGATCAACTATTGTCTGGTTTAGTTTAATAACACCATTACATGACTAGGTAAATAGATCAACTAGTGTCTATAATAACACCATTACATGACTAGGTAAATATATCAACTATTGTCTATAATAACACCATTACATGACTAGGTAAATTGATCAACTATTGTCTAGTTTAGTTTAATAACACCATTACATGACTAGGTAAATAGATAAACTATTGTCTATAGTAACACCATTACATGACTAGTTAAATAGATCAACTATTGTCTATAATAACACCATTACATGACTAGGTAAATACATCAACTAGTGTCTATAATAACACCATTACATGACCAGGTAAATATATCAACTATTGTCTATAATAACACCATTACATGACTAGGTAAATTGATCAACTATTGTCTGGTTTAGTTTAATAACACCATTACATGACTAGGTAAATAGATCAACTATTGTCTATAATAACACCATTACATGACTAGGTAGATAGATCAACTATTGTCTATAATAACACATTACATGACTAGGTAAATAGATCAACTATTGTCTATAATAACACAATTACATGACTAGGTAAATAGATAAACTATTGTCTATAATAACACCATTACATGACTAGGTAAATAGATAAACTATTGTCTATAATAACACCATTACATGACTAGGTAAATAGATCAACTATTGTCTGGTTTAGTTTAATAACACCATTACATGACTAGGTAAATAGATCAACTATTGTCTATAATAACACATTTACATGACTAGGTAAATAGATCAACTATTGTCTGGTTTAATAACACCATTACATGACTAGGTAAATAGATCAACTATTGTCTATAATAACACCATTACATGACTAGGTAAATAGATCAACTATTGCCTATAATAACACCATTACATGACTAGGTAAATAGATAAACTATTGTCTATAATAACACCATTACATGACTAGTTAAATAGATCAACTATTGTCTATAATAACACCATTACATGACTAGGTACATAGATCAACTATTGTCTATAATAACACCATTACATGACTAGGTAAATATAGAAACTATTGTCTGGTTTAGTTTAATAACACCATTACATGACTAGGTACATAGATCAACTATTGTCTATAATAACACCATTACATGACTAGGTAAATAGATCAACTATTGTCTATAAAAACACCATTACATGACTAGGTAAATAGATCAACTATTGTCTGGTTTAATAACACCATTACATGACTAGGTAAATAGATCAACTATTGTCTATAATAACACCATTACATGACTAGGTAGATAGATCAACTATTGTCTATAATAACACATTACATGACTAGGTAAATAGATCAACTATTGTCTATAATAACACAATTACATGACTAGGTAAATAGATAAACTATTGTCTATAATAACACCATTACATGACTAGGTAAATAGATAAACTATTGTCTATAATAACACCATTACATGACTAGGTAAATAGATCAACTATTGTCTGGTTTAATAACACCATTACATGACTAGGTAAATAGATCAACTATTGTCTGGTTTAGTTTAATAACACCATTACATGACTAGGTAAATAGATCAACTAGTGTCTATAATAACACCATTACATGACTAGGTAAATATATCAACTATTGTCTATAATAACACCATTACATGACTAGGTAAATTGATCAACTATTGTCTAGTTTAGTTTAATAACACCATTACATGACTAGGTAAATAGATAAACTATTGTCTATAGTAACACCATTACATGACTAGTTAAATAGATGAACTATTGTCTATAATAACACCATTACATGACTAGGTAAATACATCAACTAGTGTCTATAATAACACCATTACATGACCAGGTAAATATATCAACTATTGTCTATAATAACACCATTACATGACTAGGTAAATTGATCAACTATTGTCTGGTTTAGTTTAATAACACCATTACATGACTAGGTAAATAGATCAACTATTGTCTATAATAACACCATTACATGACTAGGTAGATAGATCAACTATTGTCTATAATAAAACATTACATGACTAGGTAAATAGATCAACTATTGTCTATAATAACACAATTACATGACTAGGTAAATAGATAAACTATTGTCTATAATAACACCATTACATGACTAGGTAAATAGATAAACTATTGTCTATAATAACACCATTACATGACTAGGTAAATAGATCAACTATTGTCTGGTTTAGTTTAATAACACCATTACATGACTAGGTAAATAGATCAACTATTGTCTATAATAACACATTTACATGACTAGGTAAATAGATCAACTATTGTCTGGTTTAATAACACCATTACATGACTAGGTAAATAGATCAACTATTGTCTATAATAACACCATTACATGACTAGGTAAATATATCAACTATTGTCTATAATAACACCATTACATGACTAGGTAAATAGATCAACTATTGTCTATAATAACACCATTACATGACTAGTTAAATAGATCAACTATTGTCTATAATAACACCATTACATGACTAGGTACATAGATCAACTATTGTCTATAATAACACCATTACATGACTAGGTAAATATATAAACTATTGTCTGGTTTAGTTTAATAACACCATTACATGACTAGGTACATAGATCAACTATTGTCTATAATAACACCATTACATGACTAGGTAAATAGATCAACTATTGTCTATAATAACACCATTACATGACTAGTTAAATAGATCAACTATTGTCTATAATAACACCATTACATGACTAGGTACATAGATCAACTATTGTCTATAATAACACCATTACATGACTAGGTAAATATATAAACTATTGTCTGGTTTAGTTTAATAACACCATTACATGACTAGGTACATAGATCAACTATTGTCTATAATAACACCATTACATGACTAGGTAAATATATCAACTATTGTCTGGTTTAATAACACCATTACATGACTAGGTAAATAGATCAACTATTGTCTATAATAACACCATTACATGACTAGGTACATAGATCAACTATTGTCTATAATAACACCATTACATGACTAGGTAAATAGATCAACTATTGTCTATAATAACACCATTACATGACTAGGTACATAGATCAACTATTGTCTGGTTTAGTTTAATAACACCATTACATGACTAGGTAAATAGATCAACTATTGTCTATAATAACACCATTACATGACTAGGTAAATAGATCAACTATTGTCTATAATAACACCATTACATGACTAGGTAAATAGATCAACTATTGTCTATAATAACACCATTACATGACTAGGTACATAGATCAACTATTGTCTATAATAACACCATTACATGACTAGGTACATAGATCAACTATTGTCTGGTTTAGTTTAATAACACCATTACATGACTAGGTAAATAGATCAACTATGTCTATAATAACACCATTACATTACTAGTTAAATAGATCAACTATTGTCTATAATAACACCATTACATGACTAGGTAAATAGATCAACTAGTGTCTATAATAACACCATTACATGACTAGGTAAATATATCAACTAGTGTCTATAACAACACCATTACATGACTAGGTAAATTGATCAACTATTGTCTAGTTTAGTTTAATAACACCATTACATGACTAGGTAAATATATCAACTATTGTCTATAATAACACCATTACATGACTAGGTAAATAGATCAACAATTGTCTATAATAACACCATTACATGACTAGGTAAATAGATCAACTATTGTCTGGTTTAATAACACCATTACATGACTAGGTACATAGATCAACTATTGTCTGGTTTAGTTTAATAACACCATTACATGACTAGGTAAATAGATAAACTATTGTCTATAGTAACACCATTACATGACTAGTTAAATAGATCAACTATTGTCTATAATAACACCATTACATGACTAGGTAAATACATCAACTAGTGTCTATAATAACACCATTACATGACCAGGTAAATATATCAACTATTGTCTATAATAACACCATTACATGACTAGGTAAATTGATCAACTATTGTCTGGTTTAGTTTAATAACACCATTACATGACTATGTAAATAGATCAACTATTGTCTATAATAACACCATTACATGACTAGGTAGATAGATCAACTATTGTCTATAATAACACATTACATGACTAGGTAAATAGATCAACTATTGTCTATAATAACACAATTACATGACTAGGTAAATAGATAAACTATTGTCTATAATAACACCATTACATGACTAGGTAAATACATCAACTAGTGTCTATAATAACACCATTACATGACCAGGTAAATATATCAACTATTGTCTATAATAACACCATTACATGACTAGGTAAATTGATCAACTATTGTCTGGTTTAGTTTAATAACACCATTACATGACTAGGTAAATAGATCAACTATTGTCTATAATAACACCATTACATGACTAGGTAGATAGATCAACTATTGTCTATAATAACACATTACATGACTAGGTAAATAGATCAACTATTGTCTATAATAACACAATTACATGACTAGGTAAATAGATAAACTATTGTCTATAATAACACCATTACATGACTAGGTAAATAGATAAACTATTGTCTATAATAACACCATTACATGACTAGGTAAATAGATCAACTATTGTCTGGTTTAGTTTAATAACACCATTACATGACTAGGTAAATAGATCAACTATTGTCTATAATAACACATTTACATGACTAGGTAAATAGATCAACTATTGTCTGGTTTAATAACACCATTACATGACTAGGTAAATAGATCAACTATTGTCTATAATAACACCATTACATGACTAGGTAAATAGATCAACTATTGCCTATAATAACACCATTACATGACTAGGTAAATAGATAAACTATTGTCTATAATAACACCATTACATGACTAGTTAAATAGATCAACTATTGTCTATAATAACACCATTACATGACTAGGTACATAGATCAACTATTGTCTATAATAACACCATTACATGACTAGGTAAATAGATCAACTATTGTCTATAATAACACCATTACATGACTAGCTAATAGATCAACTATTGTCTGGTTTAATAACACCATTACATGACTAGGTAAATAGATCAACTATTGTCTGGTTTAGTTTAATAACACCATTACATGACTAGGTAAATAGATCAACTAGTGTCTATAATAACACCATTACATGACTAGGTAAATATATCAACTATTGTCTATAATAACACCATTACATGACTAGGTAAATTGATCAACTATTGTCTAGTTTAGTTTAATAACACCATTACACGACTAGGTAAATAGATCAACTATTGTCTATAATAACACCATTACATGACTAGGTAAATAGATCAACTATTGTCTATAATAACACATTACATGTCTAGGTAAATAGATCAACTATTGTCTGGTTTATTTTAATAACACCATTACATGACTAGGTAAATAGATAAACTATTGTCTATAATAACACCATTACATGACTAGGTAAATAGATAAACTATTGTCTGGTTTATTTTAATAACACCATTACATGACTAGGTAAATAGATAAACTATTGTCTATAATAACACCATTTACATGACTAGGTAAATAGATCAACTATTGTCTATAATAACACCATTACATGACTAGGTAAATAGATCAACTATTGTCTGGTTTATTTTAATAACACCATTACATGACTAGGTAAATATATCAACTATTGTCTATAATAACACCATTACATGACTAGGTAAATAGATCAACTATTGTCTATAATAACACCAGTACATGACTAGGTAAATAGATCAACTATTGTCTGGTTTATTTTAATAACACCATTACATGACTAGGTAAATAGATCAACTATTGTCTATAATAACACCATTACATGACTAGGTAAATAGATCAACTATTGTCTATAATAACACCATTACATGACTAGGTAAATAGATCAACTATTGTCTATAATAACACCATTACATGACTAGGTAAATAGATCAACTATTGTCTGGTTTAGTGTAATAACACCATTACATGACTAGGTACATAGATCAACTATTGTCTATAATAACACCATTACATGACTAGTTAAATAGATCAACTATTGTCTATAATAACACCATTACATGACTAGGTAAATAGATCAACTATTGTCTGGTTTAATAACACCATTACATGACTAGGTACATAGATCAACTATTGTCTATAATAACACCATTACATGACTAGGTAAATAGATCAACTATTGTCTATAATAACACCATTACATGACTAGGTAAATAGATCAACTATTGTCTGGTTTAGTTTAATAACACCATTACATGACTAGGTAAATAGATCAACTATTGTCTATAATAACACCATTACATGACTAGGTAAATAGATAAACTATTGTCTATAATAACACCATTACATGACTAGGTAAATAGATCAACTATTGTCTATAATAACACCATTACATGACTAGTTAAATAGATCAACTATTGTCTATAATAACACCATTACATGACTAGGTAAATAGATCAACTATTGTCTATAATAACACCATTACATGACTAGGTAAATAGATCAACTATTGTCTATAATAACACCATTACATGACTAGGTAAATAGATAAACTATTGTCTATAATAACACCATTACATGACTAGGTAAATAGATCAACTATTGTCTATAATAACACCATTACATGACTAGTTAAATAGATCAACTATTGTCTATAATAACACCATTACATGACTAGGTAAATAGATCAACTATTGTCTATAATAACACCATTACATGACTAGGTAAATATATCAACTATTGTCTATAATAACACCATTACATGACTAGGTAAATAGATCAACTATTGTCTGGTTTAGTTTAATAACACCATTACATGACTAGGTAAATAGATCAACTATTGTCTATAATAACACCATTACATGACTAGGTAAATAGATCAACTATTGTCTGGTTTAGTTTAATAACACCATTACATGACTAGGTAAATAGATCAACTATTGTCTATAATAACACCATTTACATGACTAGGTAAATAGATACACTATTGTCTATAATAACACCATTACATGACTCGGTAAATAGATCAACTATTGTCTATAATAACACCATTACATGACTAGGTTAATATATCAACTATTGTCTATAATAACACCATTACATGACTAGTTAAATAGATCAACTATTGTCTATAATAACACCATTACATGACTAGGTAAATAGATCAACTATTGTCTATAATAACACCATTACATGACTAGGTAAATAGATAAACTATTGTCTATAATAACACCATTACATGACTAGGTAAATAGATCAACTATTGTCTATAATAACACCATTACATGACTAGTTAAATAGATCAACTATTGTCTATAATAACACCATTACATGACTAGGTAAATAGATCAACTATTGTCTATACTAACACCATTACATGACTAGGTAAATATATCAACTATTGTCTATAATAACACCATTACATGACTAGGTAAATAGATCAACTATTGTCTGGTTTAGTTTAATAACACCATTACATGACTAGGTAAATAGATCAACTATTGTCTATAATAACACCATTACATGACTAGGTAAATAGATAAACTATTGTCTATAATAACACCATTACATGACTAGGTAAATATATCAACTATTGTCTATAATAACACCATTACATGAGTAGGTAAATTGATCAACTATTGTCTAGTTTAGTTTAATAACACCATTACATGACTAGGTAAATAGATAAACTATTGTCTATAGTAACACCATTACATGACTAGTTAAATAGATCAACTATTGTCTATAATAACACCATTACATGACTAGGTAAATACATCAACTAGTGTCTATAATAACACCATTACATGACCAGGTAAATATATCAACTATTGTCTATAATAACACCATTACATGACTAGGTAAATTGATCAACTATTGTCTGGTTTAGTTTAATAACACCATTACATGACTAGGTAAATAGATCAACTATTGTCTATAATAACACATTTACATGACTAGGTAAATAGATCAACTATTGTCTGGTTTAATAACACCATTACATGACTAGGTAAATAGATCAACTATTGTCTATAATAACACCATTACATGACTAGGTAAATAGATCAACTATTGCCTATAATAACACCATTACATGACTAGGTAAATAGATAAACTATTGTCTATAATAACACCATTACATGACTAGTTAAATAGATCAACTATTGTCTATAATAACACCATTACATGACTAGGTACATAGATCAACTATTGTCTATAATAACACCATTACATGACTAGGTAAATAGATCAACTATTGTCTATAATAACACCATTACATGACTAGCTAATAGATCAACTATTGTCTGGTTTAATAACACCATTACATGACTAGGTAAATAGATCAACTATTGTCTGGTTTAGTTTAATAACACCATTACATGACTAGGTAAATAGATCAACTAGTGTCTATAATAACACCATTACATGACTAGGTAAATATATCAACTATTGTCTATAATAACACCATTACATGACTAGGTAAATTGATCAACTATTGTCTAGTTTAGTTTAATAACACCATTACACGACTAGGTAAATAGATCAACTATTGTCTATAATAACACCATTACATGACTAGGTAAATAGATCAACTATTGTCTATAATAACACATTACATGTCTAGGTAAATAGATCAACTATTGTCTGGTTTATTTTAATAACACCATTACATGACTAGGTAAATAGATAAACTATTGTCTATAATAACACCATTACATGACTAGGTAAATAGATAAACTATTGTCTGGTTTATTTTAATAACACCATTACATGACTAGGTAAATAGATAAACTATTGTCTATAATAACACCATTTACATGACTAGGTAAATAGATCAACTATTGTCTATAATAACACCATTACATGACTAGGTAAATAGATCAACTATTGTCTGGTTTATTTTAATAACACCATTACATGACTAGGTAAATATATCAACTATTGTCTATAATAACACCATTACATGACTAGGTAAATAGATCAACTATTGTCTATAATAACACCAGTACATGACTAGGTAAATAGATCAACTATTGTCTGGTTTATTTTAATAACACCATTACATGACTAGGTAAATAGATCAACTATTGTCTATAATAACACCATTACATGACTAGGTAAATAGATCAACTATTGTCTATAATAACACCATTACATGACTAGGTAAATAGATCAACTATTGTCTATAATAACACCATTACATGACTAGGTAAATAGATCAACTATTGTCTGGTTTAGTGTAATAACACCATTACATGACTAGGTACATAGATCAACTATTGTCTATAATAACACCATTACATGACTAGTTAAATAGATCAACTATTGTCTATAATAACACCATTACATGACTAGGTAAATAGATCAACTATTGTCTGGTTTAATAACACCATTACATGACTAGGTACATAGATCAACTATTGTCTATAATAACACCATTACATGACTAGGTAAATAGATCAACTATTGTCTATAATAACACCATTACATGACTAGGTAAATAGATCAACTATTGTCTGGTTTAGTTTAATAACACCATTACATGACTAGGTAAATAGATCAACTATTGTCTATAATAACACCATTACATGACTAGGTAAATAGATAAACTATTGTCTATAATAACACCATTACATGACTAGGTAAATAGATCAACTATTGTCTATAATAACACCATTACATGACTAGGTAAATAGATCAACTATTGTCTATAATAACACCATTACATGACTAGGTAAATAGATCAACTATTGTCTATAATAACACCATTACATGACTAGGTAAATAGATAAACTATTGTCTATAATAACACCATTACATGACTAGGTAAATAGATCAACTATTGTCTATAATAACACCATTACATGACTAGTTAAATAGATCAACTATTGTCTATAATAACACCATTACATGACTAGGTAAATAGATCAACTATTGTCTATAATAACACCATTACATGACTAGGTAAATATATCAACTATTGTCTATAATAACACCATTACATGACTAGGTAAATAGATCAACTATTGTCTGGTTTAGTTTAATAACACCATTACATGACTAGGTAAATAGATCAACTATTGTCTATAATAACACCATTACATGACTAGGTAAATAGATCAACTATTGTCTGGTTTAGTTTAATAACACCATTACATGACTAGGTAAATAGATCAACTATTGTCTATAATAACACCATTTACATGACTAGGTAAATAGATACACTATTGTCTATAATAACACCATTACATGACTCGGTAAATAGATCAACTATTGTCTATAATAACACCATTACATGACTAGGTTAATATATCAACTATTGTCTATAATAACACCATTACATGACTAGTTAAATAGATCAACTATTGTCTATAATAACACCATTACATGACTAGGTAAATAGATCAACTATTGTCTGGTTTAGTTTAATAACACCATTACATGACTAGGTAAATAGATCAACTATTGTCTATAATAACACCATTACATGACTAGGTAAATAGATAAACTATTGTCTATAATAACACCATTACATGACTAGGTAAATAGATCAACTATTGTCTATAATAACACCATTACATGACTAGTTAAATAGATCAACTATTGTCTATAATAACACCATTACATGACTAGGTAAATAGATCAACTATTGTCTATACTAACACCATTACATGACTAGGTAAATATATCAACTATTGTCTATAATAACACCATTACATGACTAGGTAAATAGATCAACTATTGTCTGGTTTAGTTTAATAACACCATTACATGACTAGGTAAATAGATCAACTATTGTCTATAATAACACCATTACATGACTAGGTAAATAGATAAACTATTGTCTATAATAACACCATTACATGACTAGGTAAATATATCAACTATTGTCTATAATAACACCATTACATGAGTAGGTAAATTGATCAACTATTGTCTAGTTTAGTTTAATAACACCATTACATGACTAGGTAAATAGATAAACTATTGTCTATAGTAACACCATTACATGACTAGTTAAATAGATCAACTATTGTCTATAATAACACCATTACATGACTAGGTAAATACATCAACTAGTGTCTATAATAACACCATTACATGACCAGGTAAATATATCAACTATTGTCTATAATAACACCATTACATGACTAGGTAAATTGATCAACTATTGTCTGGTTTAGTTTAATAACACCATTACATGACTAGGTAAATAGATCAACTATTGTCTATAATAACACCATTACATGACTAGGTAGATAGATCAACTATTGTCTATAATAACACATTACATGACTAGGTAAATAGATCAACTATTGTCTATAATAACACAATTACATGACTAGGTAAATAGATAAACTATTGTCTACAATAACACCATTACATGACTAGGTAAATAGATAAACTATTGTCTATAATAACACCATTACATGACTAGGTAAATAGATCAACTATTGTCTGGTTTAGTTTAATAACACCATTACATGACTAGGTAAATAGATCAACTATTGTCTATAATAACACATTTACATGACTAGGTAAATAGATCAACTATTGTCTGGTTTAATAACACCATTACATGACTAGGTAAATAGATCAACTATTGTCTATAATAACACCATTACATGACTAGGTAAATAGATCAACTATTGCCTATAATAACACCATTACATGACTAGGTAAATAGATAAACTATTGTCTATAATAACACCATTACACGACTAGTTAAATAGATCAACTATTGTCTATAATAACACCATTACATGACTAGGTACATAGATCAACTATTGTCTATAATAACACCATTACATGACTAGGTAAATAGATCAACTATTGTCTATAATAACACCATTACATGACTAGCTAATAGATCAACTATTGTCTGGTTTAATAACACCATTACATGACTAGGTAAATAGATCAACTATTGTCTGGTTTAGTTTAATAACACCATTACATGACTAGGTAAATAGATCAACTAGTGTCTATAATAACACCATTACATGACTAGGTAAATATATCAACTATTGTCTATAATAACACCATTACATGACTAGGTAAATTGATCAACTATTGTCTAGTTTAGTTTAATAACACCATTACACGACTAGGTAAATAGATCAACTATTGTCTATAATAACACCATTACATGACTAGGTAAATAGATCAACTATTGTCTATAATAACACATTACATGTCTAGGTAAATAGATCAACTATTGTCTGGTTTATTTTAATAACACCATTACATGACTAGGTAAATAGATAAACTATTGTCTATAATAACACCATTACATGACTAGGTAAATAGATAAACTATTGTCTGGTTTATTTTAATAACACCATTACATGACTAGGTAAATAGATAAACTATTGTCTATAATAACACCATTTACATGACTAGGTAAATAGATCAACTATTGTCTATAATAACACCATTACATGACTAGGTAAATAGATCAACTATTGTCTGGTTTATTTTAATAACACCATTACATGACTAGGTAAATATATCAACTATTGTCTATAATAACACCATTACATGACTAGGTAAATAGATCAACTATTGTCTATAATAACACCATTACATGACTAGGTAAATAGATCAACTATTGTCTGGTTTATTTTAATAACACCATTACATGACTAGGTAAATAGATCAACTATTGTCTATAATAACACCATTACATGACTAGGTAAATAGATCAACTATTGTCTATAATAACACCATTACATGACTAGGTAAATAGATCAACTATTGTCTATAATAACACCATTACATGACTAGGTAAATAGATCAACTATTGTCTGGTTTAGTGTAATAACACCATTACATGACTAGGTACATAGATCAACTATTGTCTATAATAACACCATTACATGACTAGTTAAATAGATCAACTATTGTCTATAATAACACCATTACATGACTAGGTAAATAGATCAACTATTGTCTGGTTTAATAACACCATTACATGACTAGGTACATAGATCAACTATTGTCTATAATAACACCATTACATGACTAGGTAAATAGATCAACTATTGTCTATAATAACACCATTACATGACTAGGTAAATAGATCAACTATTGTCTGGTTTAGTTTAATAACACCATTACATGACTAGGTAAATAGATCAACTATTGTCTATAATAACACCATTACATGACTAGGTAAATAGATAAACTATTGTCTATAATAACACCATTACATGACTAGGTAAATAGATCAACTATTGTCTATAATAACACCATTACATGACTAGTTAAATAGATCAACTATTGTCTATAATAACACCATTACATGACTAGGTAAATAGATCAACTATTGTCTATAATAACACCATTACATGACTAGGTAAATAGATCAACTATTGTCTATAATAACACCATTACATGACTAGGTAAATAGATAAACTATTGTCTATAATAACACCATTACATGACTAGATAAATAGATCAACTATTGTCTATAATAACACCATTACATGACTAGTTAAATAGATCAACTATTGTCTATAATAACACCATTACATGACTAGGTAAATAGATCAACTATTGTCTATAATAACACCATTACATGACTAGGTAAATATATCAACTATTGTCTATAATAACACCATTACATGACTAGGTAAATAGATCAACTATTGTCTGGTTTAGTTTAATAACACCATTACATGACTAGGTAAATAGATCAACTATTGTCTATAATAACACCATTACATGACTAGGTAAATAGATCAACTATTGTCTGGTTTAGTTTAATAACACCATTACATGACTAGGTAAATATATCAACTATTGTCTATAATAACACCATTTACATGACTAGGTAAATAGATACACTATTGTCTATAATAACACCATTACATGACTCGGTAAATAGATCAACTATTGTCTATAATAACACCATTACATGACTAGGTTAATATATCAACTATTGTCTATAATAACACCATTACATGACTAGTTAAATAGATCAACTATTGTCTATAATAACACCATTACATGACTAGGTAAATAGATCAACTATTGTCTGGTTTAGTTTAATAACACCATTACATGACTAGGTAAATAGATCAACTATTGTCTATAATAACACCATTACATGACTAGGTAAATAGATAAACTATTGTCTATAATAACACCATTACATGACTAGGTAAATAGATCAACTATTGTCTATAATAACACCATTACATGACTAGTTAAATAGATCAACTATTGTCTATAATAACACCATTACATGACTAGGTAAATAGATCAACTATTGTCTATACTAACACCATTACATGACTAGGTAAATATATCAACTATTGTCTATAATAACACCATTACATGACTAGGTAAATAGATCAACTATTGTCTGGTTTAGTTTAATAACACCATTACATGACTAGGTAAATAGATCAACTATTGTCTATAATAACACCATTACATGACTAGGTAAATAGATCAACTATTGTCTGGTTTAGTTTAATAACACCATTACATGACTAGGTAAATAGATCAACTATTGTCTATAATAACACCATTACATGACTAGGTAAATAGATCAACTATTGTCTATAATAACACCATTACATGACTAGGTAAATAGATCAACTATTGTCTATAATAACACCATTACATGACTAGGTTAATATATCAACTATTGTCTATAATAACACCATTACATGACTAGGTAAATAGATCAACTATTGTCTGGTTTAGTTTAATAACACCATTACATGACTAGGTAAATATATCAACTATTGTCTATAATAACACCATTACATGAGTAGGTAAATTGATCAACTATTGTCTAGTTTAGTTTAATAACACCATTACATGACTAGGTAAATAGATAAACTATTGTCTATAGTAACACCATTACATGACTAGTTAAATAGATCAACTATTGTCTATAATAACACCATTACATGACTAGGTAAATACATCAACTAGTGTCTATAATAACACCATTACATGACCAGGTAAATATATCAACTATTGTCTATAATAACACCATTACATGACTAGGTAAATTGATCAACTATTGTCTGGTTTAGTTTAATAACACCATTACATGACTAGGTAAATAGATCAACTATTGTCTATAATAACACCATTACATGACTAGGTAGATAGATCAACTATTGTCTATAATAACACATTACATGACTAGGTAAATAGATCAACTATTGTCTATAATAACACAATTACATGACTAGGTAAATAGATAAACTATTGTCTACAATAACACCATTACATGACTAGGTAAATAGATAAACTATTGTCTATAATAACACCATTACATGACTAGGTAAATAGATCAACTATTGTCTGGTTTAGTTTAATAACACCATTACATGACTAGGTAAATAGATCAACTATTGTCTATAATAACACATTTACATGACTAGGTAAATAGATCAACTATTGTCTGGTTTAATAACACCATTACATGACTAGGTAAATAGATCAACTATTGTCTATAATAACACCATTACATGACTAGGTAAATAGATCAACTATTGCCTATAATAACACCATTACATGACTAGGTAAATAGATAAACTATTGTCTATAATAACACCATTACACGACTAGTTAAATAGATCAACTATTGTCTATAATAACACCATTACATGACTAGGTACATAGATCAACTATTGTCTATAATAACACCATTACATGACTAGGTAAATAGATCAACTATTGTCTATAATAACACCATTACATGACTAGCTAATAGATCAACTATTGTCTGGTTTAATAACACCATTACATGACTAGGTAAATAGATCAACTATTGTCTGGTTTAGTTTAATAACACCATTACATGACTAGGTAAATAGATCAACTAGTGTCTATAATAACACCATTACATGACTAGGTAAATATATCAACTATTGTCTATAATAACACCATTACATGACTAGGTAAATTGATCAACTATTGTCTAGTTTAGTTTAATAACACCATTACACGACTAGGTAAATAGATCAACTATTGTCTATAATAACACCATTACATGACTAGGTAAATAGATCAACTATTGTCTATAATAACACATTACATGTCTAGGTAAATAGATCAACTATTGTCTGGTTTATTTTAATAACACCATTACATGACTAGGTAAATAGATAAACTATTGTCTATAATAACACCATTACATGACTAGGTAAATAGATAAACTATTGTCTGGTTTATTTTAATAACACCATTACATGACTAGGTAAATAGATAAACTATTGTCTATAATAACACCATTTACATGACTAGGTAAATAGATCAACTATTGTCTATAATAACACCATTACATGACTAGGTAAATAGATCAACTATTGTCTGGTTTATTTTAATAACACCATTACATGACTAGGTAAATATATCAACTATTGTCTATAATAACACCATTACATGACTAGGTAAATAGATCAACTATTGTCTATAATAACACCATTACATGACTAGGTAAATAGATCAACTATTGTCTGGTTTATTTTAATAACACCATTACATGACTAGGTAAATAGATCAACTATTGTCTATAATAACACCATTACATGACTAGGTAAATAGATCAACTATTGTCTATAATAACACCATTACATGACTAGGTAAATAGATCAACTATTGTCTATAATAACACCATTACATGACTAGGTAAATAGATCAACTATTGTCTGGTTTAGTGTAATAACACCATTACATGACTAGGTACATAGATCAACTATTGTCTATAATAACACCATTACATGACTAGTTAAATAGATCAACTATTGTCTATAATAACACCATTACATGACTAGGTAAATAGATCAACTATTGTCTGGTTTAATAACACCATTACATGACTAGGTACATAGATCAACTATTGTCTATAATAACACCATTACATGACTAGGTAAATAGATCAACTATTGTCTATAATAACACCATTACATGACTAGGTAAATAGATCAACTATTGTCTGGTTTAGTTTAATAACACCATTACATGACTAGGTAAATAGATCAACTATTGTCTATAATAACACCATTACATGACTAGGTAAATAGATAAACTATTGTCTATAATAACACCATTACATGACTAGGTAAATAGATCAACTATTGTCTATAATAACACCATTACATGACTAGTTAAATAGATCAACTATTGTCTATAATAACACCATTACATGACTAGGTAAATAGATCAACTATTGTCTATAATAACACCATTACATGACTAGGTAAATAGATCAACTATTGTCTATAATAACACCATTACATGACTAGGTAAATAGATAAACTATTGTCTATAATAACACCATTACATGACTAGATAAATAGATCAACTATTGTCTATAATAACACCATTACATGACTAGTTAAATAGATCAACTATTGTCTATAATAACACCATTACATGACTAGGTAAATAGATCAACTATTGTCTATAATAACACCATTACATGACTAGGTAAATATATCAACTATTGTCTATAATAACACCATTACATGACTAGGTAAATAGATCAACTATTGTCTGGTTTAGTTTAATAACACCATTACATGACTAGGTAAATAGATCAACTATTGTCTATAATAACACCATTACATGACTAGGTAAATAGATCAACTATTGTCTGGTTTAGTTTAATAACACCATTACATGACTAGGTAAATATATCAACTATTGTCTATAATAACACCATTTACATGACTAGGTAAATAGATACACTATTGTCTATAATAACACCATTACATGACTCGGTAAATAGATCAACTATTGTCTATAATAACACCATTACATGACTAGGTTAATATATCAACTATTGTCTATAATAACACCATTACATGACTAGTTAAATAGATCAACTATTGTCTATAATAACACCATTACATGACTAGGTAAATAGATCAACTATTGTCTGGTTTAGTTTAATAACACCATTACATGACTAGGTAAATAGATCAACTATTGTCTATAATAACACCATTACATGACTAGGTAAATAGATAAACTATTGTCTATAATAACACCATTACATGACTAGGTAAATAGATCAACTATTGTCTATAATAACACCATTACATGACTAGTTAAATAGATCAACTATTGTCTATAATAACACCATTACATGACTAGGTAAATAGATCAACTATTGTCTATACTAACACCATTACATGACTAGGTAAATATATCAACTATTGTCTATAATAACACCATTACATGACTAGGTAAATAGATCAACTATTGTCTGGTTTAGTTTAATAACACCATTACATGACTAGGTAAATAGATCAACTATTGTCTATAATAACACCATTACATGACTAGGTAAATAGATCAACTATTGTCTGGTTTAGTTTAATAACACCATTACATGACTAGGTAAATAGATCAACTATTGTCTATAATAACACCATTACATGACTAGGTAAATAGATAAACTATTGTCTATAATAACACCATTACATGACTAGGTAAATAGATCAACTATTGTCTATAATAACACCATTACATGACTAGGTTAATATATCAACTATTGTCTATAATAACACCATTACATGACTAGGTAAATAGATCAACTATTGTCTGGTTTAGTTTAATAACACCATTACATGACTAGGTAAATAGATCAACTATTGTCTATAATAACACCATTACATGACTAGCTAAATAGGTCAACTATTGTCTATAATAACACCATTACATGACTAGGTAAATAGATCAACTATTGTCTATAATAACACAATTACATGACTAGGTAAATAGATCAACTATTGTCTATAATAACACCATTACATGACTAGGTAAATAGATCAACTATTGTCTATAATAACACCATTACATGACTAGTTAAATATATCAACTATTGTCTATAATAACACCATTACATGACTAGGTAAATAGATCAACTATTGTCTATAATAACACCATTACATGACTAGGTAAATAGATCAACTATTGTCTATAATAACACCATTACATGACTAGGTAAATAGATCAACTATTGTCTGGTTTAGTTTAATAACACCATTACATGACTAGGTAAATAGATAAACTATTGTCTTTAATAACACCATTACATGACTAGGTAAATATATCAACTATTGTCTATAATAACACCATTACATGACTAGGTAAATATATAAAGTATTGGCTGGTTTAATAACACCATTACATGACTAGGTAAATAGATCAACTATTGGCTGGTTTAATAACACCATTACATGACTAGGTAAATAGATCAACTATTGTCTATAATAACACCATTACATGACTAGGTAAATAGATCAACTATTGTCTGGTTTAATAACACCATTACATGACTAGGTAAATAGATCAACTATTGTCTGGTTTAATAACACCATTACATGACTAGGTAAATAGATCAAACTATTGTCTATAATAACACCATTACATGACTAGGTACATAGATCAACTATTGTCTATAATAACACCATTACATGACTAGGTAAATAGATCAACTATTGTCTATAATAACACCATTACATGACTAGGTAAATAGATCAACTATTGTCTATAATAACACCATTACATGACTAGGTAAATATATCAACTATTGTCTATAATAACACCATTACATGACTAGGTAAATAGATCAACTATTGTCTGGTTTAGTTTAATAACACCATTACATGACTAGGTACATAGATCAACTATTGTCTATAATAACACCATTACATGACTAGGTACATAGATCAACTATTGTCTATAATAACACCATTACATGACTAGGTAAATAGATCAACTATTGTCTATAATAACACCATTACATGACTAGGTAAATATATCAACTATTGTCTATAATAACACCATTACATGACTAGGTAAATAGATCAACTATTGTCTGGTTTAGTGTAATAACACCATTACATGACTAGGTACATAGATCAACTATTGTCTATAATAACACCATTACATGACTAGTTAAATAGATCAACTATTGTCTATAATAACACCATTACATGACTAGGTAAATAGATCAACTATTGTCTGGTTTAATTGTCTCACTGTCTCATTAATCCAAGATGGCGTAGCAGTCGGACGTGTGTTGTCTTGTCTTGTCCCGTGTAAATAGTCTTCGTATTTTTCGTATACATTTCGTATATATTTTAATTTCACTTTCCATCTAGGAACTGAATATACATTCCTACATTCCGCCTCACCCAATGTGGTACGGACCTGCTATTTTTTATACTTTAGAACCGTAACCCCAATCAGAAGCTAGCCAGATAACTAGCTACTAGCTAGTAGTCAGTTAGCCACTGCTGCGGTCTTCACCCTCAACTCGGACACAGCCAGCTTCAATACCGGGCCAATACCTGCCAGTCTGCAAGCGCGATATCAACCCAGAGCATATAGGACTGCTTTTTCTCTACCACATCACCGGATTCCTGACGCAAGCTCTGGACAATTACACCGTATCATCACAGCTAGCTAGCTGCAACCGAGTGGCTACTACTGGCTAACACCTCTGTCCCGAAGCAAGCACCAGTTAGCCTTGAGCTAGCCTCGAGCTAGGCCCATCTGCCGGCTAGCCGAAGAGGTCTACCAGCGAATTCTTGGGCTACAATACCTCTTTTGCCAATTGGACTGGACCTTTTTTTGCCGACACAGAGCCCTGCCAATCCATCACAACTGGTCTAAATCAGCTACAAGCTAATTTAGCCATTTTTTTGCCGCTGCTAGTAGCTTTTACCTTCTGCACAGACACCAGCCCTGTTATTAGCCTGGATATTACTCACCAATTTACCAGCATCGGACTGTCTCTCGACAACAACGCCGGATTCCTGCCGTAATCCCTGAGCCACTACTTCTGATCCTCACAGCTAGCTTGCAGCTAGCGCAGCTAGCGCCACTGCCACGAAGCTAGCACCAGTTAGCAAACACAATTCTACAATTCACAACCTCTCTTTCGCCATCCGGCTTGGATTCTCTGTCGACACGACCACGTCTGAGCAGACCCCCTCCGTCTGAGCAGACCACCCCCCGGGCTACTAACTTTAAACGCCGCGTGCTAGCTTAGTGGATGCCTCCCTGCTCCATCTACGGCTGCCCCCTGGACACTATGATCACTTGGCTACATAGCTGATGCATGCTTGACTGTCCATTAATTCACGGTACTCCATTCTGTTTATTTGTGTTTTATCTGTCGGCTCTGTGCTTTAACTCAGGATCTGTGTGTAGTTAATCCGACCCTCTCTGCCTAGTCGTCGCCATTTTTACCTGTTGTTGCTGTGTTAGACTAGCACCCTGTTATTGCTGCTGTTATCTTACCTGTTGTTTTAGCTAGCTCTCCCAATCAAGACCTGCAATCACTTTATGCCTTATTGTATGTCTCTCTCAAATATCAATATGCCTTGCATACTGTTGTTCAGGCTAGTTATCATTATCATTGTTTTGGTTTGCAATGGACCCTGTAGTTCCACTCTCCGTACCTCTGATACCTCCTTTGTCCCACCCCCCACACATGCGGTGACCTCACCCATTGAGACCAGCATGTCCAGAGATACAACCTCTCTTATCATCACCCAGTGCCTGGGCTTGCCTCCGCTGTACCCGCGCCCCACCATACCCCTGTCTGCACATTATGCCCAGAATCTATTCTACCACGGCCATAAATCTGCTCCTTTTATTCTTTGTCCCCAACGCTCTAGGCGACCAGTTTTGATAGCCTTTAGCCGCACCCTCATCCTACTACTCCTCTGTTCCTCGGGTGATGTGGAGGTAAACCCAGGCCCTGCATGTCCCCAGACACCCTCATTTGTTGACTTCTGTGATCGAAAAAGCCTTGGCCTCATGCATGTCAACATCAGAAGCCTCCTCCCTAAGTTTGCCTTACTCACCGCTTTAGCACACTCTGCCAACCCTGATGTCCTTGCCGTGTCCGAATCCTGGCTTAGGAAGGCCACCAAAAATTCTGAGATTTCCATACCCAACTATAACACTTTCCGTCAAGATAGAACTGCCAAAGGGGGAGGAGTTGCAATCTACTGCAGAGATAGCCTGCAAAGTTCTGTCATACTTTCCAGGTCTATGCCCAAACAGTTCGAACTTCTAATTTTAAAAATTAATCTCTCCAGAAATAAGTCTCTCACTGTTGCCGCCTGCTACCGACCCCCCTCAGCTCCCAGCTGTGCCCTGGACACCATCTGTGAATTGATCGCTCCCCATCTAGCTTCAGAGTTTGTTCTGTTAGGTGACCTAAACTGGGATATGCTTAACACCCCGGCAGTCCTACAATCCAAGCTTGATGCCCTCAATCTCACACAAATCATCAAGGAACCCACCAGGTACAACCCTAAATCCGTAAACATGGGCACCCTAATAGACATTATCCTGACCAACCTGCCCTCCAAATACACCTCTGCTGTCTTCAATCAAGATCTCAGCGATCACTGCCTCATTGCCTGTATCCGCCACGGGTCCGCGGTCAAACGACCACCCCTCATCACTGTCAAACGCTCCCTAAAACACTTCTGCGAGCAGGCCTTTCTAATCGACCTGGCCCGGGTACCCTGGAAGGATATTGACCTCATCCCGTCAGTTGAGGATGCCTGGTCATTCTTTAAATGTTACTTCCTCACCATATTAGACAAGCATGCTCCGTTCAAAAAATGCAGAACCAAGAACAGATATAGCCCTTGGTTCACTCCAGACCTGACTGCCCTCGACCAGCACAAAAACATCTTGTGGCGAACTGCAATAGCATCGAAGAGCCCCCGCGATATGCAACTGTTCAGGGAAGTCAGGAACCAATACACGCAGTCAGTCAGGAAAGCAAAGGCCAGCTTTTTCAAGCAGAAATTTGCATCCTGTAGCTCTAACTCCAAAAAGTTCTGGGATACTGTAAAGTCCATGGAGAACAAGAGCACCTCCTCCCAGCTGCCCACTGCACTGAGGCTAGGTAACACGGTCACCACCGATAAATCCGTGATAATCGAAGACTTCAACAAGCATTTCTCAATGGCTGGCCATGCCTTCCTCCTGGCGACTCCAACCTTGGCCAACAGCCCCGCCCCCCCCGCTGCTACTCGCCCAAGCCTCCCCAGCTTCTCCTTTACCCAAATCCAGATAGCAGATGTTCTGAAAGAGCTGGAAAACCTGGACCCATACAAATCAGCTGGGCTTGACAATCTGGACCCCCTATTTCTGAAACTGTCCGCCGCCATTGTCGCACCCCCTATCACCAGCCTGTTCAACCTCTCCTTCGTATCATCTGAGATCCCCAAGGATTGGAAAGCTGCCGCGGTCATCCCCCTCTTCAAAGGGGGAGACACCCTGGACCCAAACTGTTACAGACCTATATCCATCCTGCCCTGCCTATCTAAGGTCTTCGAAAGCCAAGTCAACAAACAGATCACTGACCATCTCGAATCCCACCGTACCTTCTCCGCTGTGCAATCCGGTTTCCGAGCCGGTCACGGGTGCACCTCAGCCACGCTCAAGGTACTAAACGATATCATAACCGCCATCGATAAAAGACATTACTGTGCAGCCGTCTTCATCGACCTGGCCAAGGCTTTCGACTCTGTCAATCACCATATTCTTATCGGCAGACTCAGTAGCCTCGGTTTTTCTAATGACTGCCTTGCCTGGTTCACCAACTACTTTGCAGACAGAGTTCAGTGTGTCAAATCGGAGGGCATGTTGTCCGGTCCTCTGGCAGTCTCTATGGGGGTACCACAGGGTTCAATTCTCGGGCCGACTCTTTTCTCTGTATACATCAATGATGTTGCTCTTGCTGCGGGCGATTCCCTGATCCACCTCTACGCAGACGACACCATTCTATATACTTCCGGCCCTTCCTTGGACACTGTGCTATCTAACCTCCAAACGAGCTTCAATGCCATACAACACTCCTTCCGTGGCCTCCAACTGCTCTTAAACGCTAGTAAAACCAAATGCATGCTTTTCAACCGTTCGCTGCCTGCACCCGCACGCCCGACTAGCATCACCACCCTGGACGGTTCCGACCTAGAATATGTGGACATCTATAAGTACCTAGGTGTCTGGCTAGACTGCAAACTCTCCTTCCAGACTCATATCAAACATCTCCAATCCAAAATCAAATCAAGAATCGGCTTTCTATTCCGCAACAAAGCCTCCTTCACTCACGCCGCCAAACTTACCCTAGTAAAACTGACTATCCTACCGATCCTCGACTTCGGCGATGTCATCTACAAAATAGCTTCCAATACTCTACTCAGCAAACTGGATGCAGTTTATCACAGTGCCATTCGTTTTGTTACTAAAGCACCTTATACGACCCACCACTGCGACCTGTATGCCCTAGTCGGCTGGCCCTCGCTACATGTTCGTCGTCAGACCCACTGGCTCCAGGTCATCTACAAGGCTATGCTAGGTAAAGTGCCGCCTTATCTCAGTTCACTGGTCACGATGGCTACACCCACCCGCAGCACGCGCTCCAGCAGGTGTATCTCACTGATCATCCCTAAAGCCAAAACCTCATTTGGACGCCTTTCCTTCCAGTTCTCTGCTGCCTGCGACTGGAACGAATTGCAAAAATCTCTGAAGTTGGAGACTTTTATCTCCCTCAACAACTTTAAAAATCTGCTATCCGAGCAGCTAACCGATCGCTGCAGCTGTACATAGTCCATCTGTAAACTACCCACCCAATTTACCTACCTCACCCCCCATACTGCTTTATTTATTTACTTTTCTGCTCTTTTGCACACCAGTATCTCTTCTTGCACATGATCATCTGATGATTTATCACTCCAGTGTTAATCTGCTAAATTGTAATTATTCGATTTATTGCCTACCTCATGCCTTTTGCACACATTGTATATAGATTCTCTTTTTTTTCTACCATGTTATTGACCTGTTTATTGTTTACTCCATGTGTAACTCTGTGTTGTCTGTTCACACTGCTATGCTTTATCTTGGCCAGGTCGCAGTTGCAAATGAGAACTTGTTCTCAACTAGCCTACCTGGTTAAATAAAGGTGAAATAAAAAAAAAAATAAAAAAAAAATAACACCATTACATGACTAGGTACATAGATCAACAATTGTCTATAATAACACCATTACATGACTAGGTAAATAGATCAACTATTGTCTATAATAACACCATTACATGACTAGGTAAATAGATCAACTATTGTCTGGTTTAGTTTAATAACACCATTACATGACTAGGTAAATAGATCAACTATTGTCTATAATAACACCATTACATGACTAGGTAAATAGATAAACTATTGTCTATAATAACACCATTACATGACTAGGTAAATAGATCAACTATTGTCTATAATAACACCATTACATGACTAGTTAAATAGATCAACTATTGTCTATAATAACACCATTACATGACTAGGTAAATAGATCAACTATTGTCTATAATAACACCATTACATGACTAGGTAAATATATCAACTATTGTCTATAATAACACCATTACATGACTAGGTAAATAGATCAACTATTGTCTATAATAACACCATTACATGACTAGGTAAATAGGTCAACTATTGTCTATAATAACACCATTACATGACTAGGTAAATAGATCAACTATTGTCTATAATAACACAATTACATGACTAGGTAAATAGATCAACTATTGTCTATAATAACACCATTACATGACTAGGTAAATAGATCAACTATTGTCTATAATAACACCATTACATGACTAGGTAAATAGATCAACTATTGTCTGGTTTAATTTAATAACACCATTACATGACTAGGTAAATAGATCAACTATTGTCTATAATAACACCATTACATGACTAGGTAAATAGATCAACTATTGTCTATAATAACACCATTACATGACTAGTTAAATATATCAACTATTGTCTATAATAACACCATTACATGAATAGGTAAATAGATCAACTATTGTCTATAATAACACCATTACATGACTAGGTAAATAGATCAACTATTGTCTACAATAACACCATTACATGACTAGGTAAATAGATCAACTATTGTCTGGTTTAGTTTAATAACACCATTACATGACTAGGTAAATAGATCAACTATTGTCTATAATAACACCATTACATGACTAGGTAAATAGATAAACTATTGTCTTTAATAACACCATTACATGACTAGGTAAATAGATCAACTATTGTCTATAATAACACCATTACATGACTAGGTAAATAGATAAACTATTGGCTGGTTTAATAACACCATTACATGACTAGGTAAATAGATCAACTATTGTCTATAATAACACCATTACATGACTAGGTAAATAGATCAACTATTGGCTGGTTTAATAACACCATTACATGACTAGGTAAATAGATCAACTATTGTCTATAATAACACCATTACATGTCTAGGTAAATAGATAAACTATTGTCTGGTTTAATAACACCATTACATGACTAGGTAAATAGATCAACTATTGTCTGGTTTAATAACACCATTACATGACTAGGTAAATAGATCAACTATTGTCTATAATAACACCATTACATGACTAGGTACATAGATCAACTATTGTCTATAATAACACCATTACATGACTAGGTAAATAGATCAACTATTGTCTGGTTTAATAACACCATTACATGACTAGGTAAATAGATCAACTATTGTCTGGTTTAGTTTAATAACACCATTACATGACTAGGTATATAGATCAACTATTGTCTATAATAACACCATTACATGACTAGTTAAATAGATCAACTATTGTCTATAATAACACCATTACATGACTAGGTACATAGATCAACTATTGTCTGGTTTAGTTTAATAACACCATTACATGACTAGGTAAATAAATTAACTATTGTCTGGTTTAATAACACCATTACATGACTAGGTACATAGATCAACTATTGTCAATAATAACACCATTACATGACTAGGTAAATAGATCAACTATTGGCTGGTTTAATAACACCATTACATGACTAGGTAAATAGATCAACTATTGTCTATAATAACACCATTACATGACTAGGTAAATAGATCAACTATTGTCTATAATAACACCATTACATGACTAGGTAAATAGATCAACTATTGGCTGGTTTAATAACACCATTACATGACTAGGTAAATAGATCAACTATTGTCTATAATAACACCATTACATGACTAGGTAAATATATCAACTATTGTCTGGTTTAATAACACCATTACATGACTAGGTAAATAGATAAACTATTGTCTATAATAACACCATTACATGACTAGGTAAATAGATCAACTATTGTCTTTAATAACACCATTACATGACTAGTTAAATAGATCAACTATTATCTATAATAACACCATTACATGACTAGGTACATAGATCAACTATTGTCTATAATAACACCATTACATGACTAGGTAAATAGATAAACTATTGGCTGGTTTAATAACACCATTACATGACTAGGTAAATAGATCAACTATTGTCTATAATAACACCATTACATGACTAGGTAAATAGATCAACTATTGGCTGGTTTAATAACACCATTACATGACTAGGTAAATAGATCAACTATTGTCTATAATAACACCATTACATGTCTAGGTAAATAGATAAACTATTGTCTGGTTTAATAACACCATTACATGACTAGGTAAATAGATCAACTATTGTCTGGTTTAATAACACCATTACATGACTAGGTAAATAGATCAACTATTGTCTATAATAACACCATTACATGACTAGGTACATAGATCAACTATTGTCTATAATAACACCATTACATGACTAGGTAAATAGATCAACTATTGTCTGGTTTAATAACACCATTACATGACTAGGTAAATAGATCAACTATTGTCTATAATAACACCATTACATGACTAGGTAAATAGATCAACTATTGTCTATAATAACACCATTACATGACTAGGTAAATAGATCAACTATTGGCTGGTTTAATAACACCATTACATGACTAGGTAAATAGATCAACTATTGTCTATAATAACACCATTACATGACTAGGTAAATATATCAACTATTGTCTGGTTTAATAACACCATTACATGACTAGGTAAATAGATAAACTATTGTCTATAATAACACCATTACATGACTAGGTAAATAGATCAACTATTATCTATAATAACACCATTACATGACTAGGTACATAGATCAACTATTGTCTATAATAACACCATTACATGACTAGGTAATATATAAACTATTGTCTGGTTTAGTTTAATAACACCATTACATGACTAGGTACATATATCAACTATTGTCTATAATAACACCATTACATGACTAGGTAAATAGATCAACTATTGTCTATAATAACACCATTACATGACTAGGTAAATAGATCAACTATTGTCTGGTTTAATAACACCATTACATGACTAGGTAAATAGATCAACTATTGTCTGGTTTAGTTTAATAACACCATTACATGACTAGGTACATAGATCAACTATTGTCTATAATAACACCATTACATGACTAGTTAAATAGATCAATTATTGTCTATAATAACACCATTACATGACTAGGTACATAGATCAACTATTGTCTGGTTTAATAACACCATTACATGACTAGGTAAATAGATCAACTATTGTCTGGTTTAATAACACCATTACATGACTAGGTACATAGATAAACTATTGTCTATAATAACACCATTACATGACTAGGTATATAGATCAACTATTGTCTATAATAACACCATTACATGACTAGGTAAATAGATCAACTATTGTCTATAATAACACCATTACATGACTAGGTACATAGATCAACTATTGTCTATAATAACACCATTACATGACTAGGTAAATAGATCAACTATTGTCTGGTTTAATAACACCATTACATGACCAGGTACATAGATCAACTATTGTCTATAATAACACCATTACATGACTAGGTATATAGATCAACTATTGTCTATAATAACACCATTACATGACTAGGTAAATAGATCAACTATTGTCTATAATAACACCATTACATGACTAGGTACATAGATCAACTATTGTCTGGTTTAATAACACCATTACATGACTAGGTAAATAGATCAACTATTGTCTGGTTTAGTTAAATAACACCATTACATGACTAGGTACATAGATCAACTATTGTCTATAATAACACCATTACATGACTAGTTAAATAGATCAACTATTGTCTATAATAACACCATTACATGACTAGGTACATAGATCAACTATTGTCTATAATAACACCATTACATGACTAGTTAAATAGATCAACTATTGTCTATAATAACACCATTACATGACTAGTTAAATATATCAACTATTGTCTAGTTTAGTTTAATAACACCATTACATGACTAGGTAAATAGATCAACTATTGTCTATAATAACACCATTACATGACTAGGTAAATAGATCAACTATTGTCTATAATAACACCATTACATGACTAGGTACATAGATCAACTATTGTCTATAATAACACCATTACATGACTAGGTAAATAGATCAACTATTGTCTGGTTTAATAACACCATTACATGACTAGGTATATAGATCAACTATTGTCTATAATAACACCATTACATGACTAGGTAAATAGATCAACTATTGTCTATAATAACACCATTACATGACTAGGTAAATATATCAACTATTGTCTATAATAACACCATTACATGACTAGGTAAATAGATCAACTATTGTCTGGTTTAGTTTAATAACACCATTACATGACTAGGTAAATAGATCAACTATTGTCTGGTTTAGTTTAATAACACCATTACATGACTAGTTAAATATATCAACTATTGTCTAGTTTATTTTAATAACACCATTACATGACTAGGTACATAGATCAACTATTGTCTATAATAACACCATTACATGACTAGGTACATAGATCAACTATTGTCTATAATAACACCATTACATGACTAGGTAAATAGATCAACTATTGTCTATAATAACACCATTACATGACTAGGTACATAGATCAACTATTGTCTATAATAACACCATTACATGACTAGGTAAATAGATCAACTATTGTCTGGTTTAATAACACCATTACATGACTAGGTACATAGATCAACTATTGTCTATAATAACACCATTACATGACTAGGTAAATAGATCAACTATTGTCTATAATAACACCATTACATGACTAGGTAAATATATCAACTATTGTCTATAATAACACCATTACATGACTAGGTAAATAGATCAACTATTGTCTGGTTTAGTTTAATAACACCATTACATGACTAGGTAAATAGATCAACTATTGTCTGGTTTAGTTTAATAACACCATTACATGACTAGTTAAATATATCAACTATTGTCTAGTTTAGTTTAATAACACCATTACATGACTAGGTACATAGATCAACTATTGTCTATAATAACACCATTACATGACTAGGTAAATAGATAAACTATTGTCTATAATAACACCATTACATGACTAGGTAAATAGATCAACTATTGTCTGGTTTAGTTTAATAACACCATTACATGACTAGGTATATAGATCAACTATTGTCTATAATAACACCATTACATGACTAGTTAAATAGATCAACTATTGTCTATAATAACACCATTACATGACTAGGTACATAGATCAACTATTGTCTGGTTTAGTTTAATAACACCATTACATGACTAGGTAAATAGATTAACTATTGTCTGGTTTAATAACACCATTACATGACTAGGTACATAGATCAACTATTGTCTATAATAACACCATTACATGACTAGGTAAATAGATCAACTATTGTCTATAATAACACCATTACATGACTAGGTACATAGATCAACTATTGTCTATAATAACACCATTACATGACTGGGTAAATAGATCAACTATTGGCTGGTTTAATAACACCATTACATGACTAGGTAAATAGATCAACTATTGTCTATAATAACACCATTACATGACTAGGTAAATAGATCAACTATTGTCTATAATAACACCATTACATGACTAGGTAAATAGATCAACAATTGGCTGGTTTAATAACACCATTACATGACTAGGTAAATAGATCAACTATTGTCTATAATAACACCATTACATGACTAGGTAAATATATCAACTATTGTCTGGTTTAATAACACCATTACATGACTAGGTAAATAGATAAACTATTGTCTATAATAACACCATTACATGACTAGGTAAATAGATCAACTATTGTCTTTAATAACACCATTACATGACTAGTTAAATAGATCAACTATTATCTATAATAACACCATTACATGACTAGGTACATAGATCAACTATTGTCTATAATAACACCATTACATGACTAGGTAAATAGATCAACTATTGGCTGGTTTAATAACACCATTACATGACTAGGTAAATAGATCAACTATTGTCTATAATAACACCATTACATGACTAGGTAAATATATCAACTATTGTCTGGTTTAATAACACCATTACATGACTAGGTAAATAGATAAACTATTGTCTATAATAACACCATTACATGACTAGGTAAATAGATCAACTATTGTCTTTAATAACACCATTACATGACTAGTTAAATAGATCAACTATTATCTATAATAACACCATTACATGACTAGGTACATAGATCAACTATTGTCTATAATAACACCATTACATGACTAGGTAAATAGATAAACTATTGGCTGGTTTAATAACACCATTACATGACTAGGTAAATAGATCAACTATTGTCTGGTTTAATAACACCATTACATGACTAGGTAAATAGATCAACTATTGTCTATAATAACACCATTACATGACTAGGTAAATAGATCAACTATTGTCTTTAATAACACCATTACATGACTAGTTAAATAGATCAACTATTATCTATAATAACACCATTACATGACTAGGTACATAGATCAACTATTGTCTATAATAACACCATTACATGACTAGGTAAATAGATAAACTATTGGCTGGTTTAATAACACCATTACATGACTAGGTAAATAGATCAACTATTGTCTATAATAACACCATTACATGACTAGGTAAATAGATCAACTATTGGCTGGTTTAATAACACCATTACATGACTAGGTAAATAGATCAACTATTGTCTGGTTTAATAACACCATTACATGACTAGGTAAATAGATCAACTATTGTCTGGTTTAATAACACCATTACATGACTAGGTAAATAGATCAACTATTGTCTATAATAACACCATTACATGACTAGTTACATAGATCAACTATTGTCTATAATAACACCATTACATGACTAGGTAAATAGATCAACTATTGTCTGGTTTAATAACACCATTACATGACTAGGTAAATAGATCAACTATTGTCTGGTTTAGTTTAATAACACCATTACATGACTAGGTAAATAGATCAACTATTGTCTATAATAACACCATTACATGACTAGTTAAATAGATCAACTATTGTCTATAATAACACCATTACATGACTAGGTACATAGATCAACTATTGTCTGGTTTAGTTTAATAACACCATTACATGACTAGGTAAATAGATTAACTATTGTCTGGTTTAATAACACCATTACATGACTAGGTACATAGATCAACTATTGTCTATAATAACACCATTACATGACTAGGTAAATAGATCAACTATTGTCTATAATAACACCATTACATGACTAGGTACATAGATCAACTATTGTCTATAATAACACCATTACATGACTAGGTAAATAGATCAACTATTGGCTGGTTTAATAACACCATTACATGACTAGGTAAATAGATCAACTATTGTCTATAATAACACCATTACATGACTAGGTAAATAGATCAACTATTGTCTATAATAACACCATTACATGACTAGGTAAATAGATCAACTATTGGCTGGTTTAATAACACCATTACATGACTAGGTAAATAGATCAACTATTGTCTATAATAACACCATTACATGACTAGGTAAATATATCAACTATTGTCTGGTTTAATAACACCATTACATGACTAGGTAAATAGATAAACTATTGTCTATAATAACACCATTACATGACTAGGTAAATAGATCAACTATTGTCTTTAATAACACCATTACATGACTAGTTAAATAGATCAACTATTATCTATAATAACACCATTACATGACTAGGTACATAGATCAACTATTGTCTATAATAACACCATTACATGACTAGGTAATATATAAACTATTGTCTGGTTTAGTTTAATAACACCATTACATGACTAGGTACATATATCAACTATTGTCTATAATAACACCATTACATGACTAGGTAAATAGATCAACTATTGTCTATAATAACACCATTACATGACTAGGTAAATAGATCAACTATTGTCTGGTTTAATAACACCATTACATGACTAGGTAAATAGATCAACTATTGTCTGGTTTAGTTTAATAACACCATTACATGACTAGGTACATAGATCAACTATTGTCTATAATAACACCATTACATGACTAGTTAAATAGATCAATTATTGTCTATAATAACACCATTACATGACTAGGTACATATATCAACTATTGTCTGGTTTAATAACACCATTACATGACTAGGTAAATAGATCAACTATTGTCTGGTTTAATAACACCATTACATGACTAGGTACATAGATCAACTATTGTCTATAATAACACCATTACATGACTAGGTATATAGATCAACTATTGTCTATAATAACACCATTACATGACTAGGTAAATAGATCAACTATTGTCTATAATAACACCATTACATGACTAGGTACATAGATCAACTATTGTCTATAATAACACCATTACATGACTAGGTAAATAGATCAACTATTGTCTGGTTTAATAACACCATTACATGACCAGGTACATAGATCAACTATTGTCTATAATAACACCATTACATGACTAGGTATATAGATCAACTATTGTCTATAATAACACCATTACATGACTAGGTAAATAGATCAACTATTGTCTATAATAACACCATTACATGACTAGGTACATAGATCAACTATTGTCTGGTTTAATAACACCATTACATGACTAGGTAAATAGATCAACTATTGTCTGGTTTAGTTTAATAACACCATTACATGACTAGGTACATAGATCAACTATTGTCTATAATAACACCATTACATGACTAGTTAAATAGATCAACTATTGTCTATAATAACACCATTACATGACTAGGTACATAGATCAACTATTGTCTATAATAACACCATTACATGACTAGTTAAATAGATCAACTATTGTCTATAATAACACCATTACATGACTAGTTAAATATATCAACTATTGTCTAGTTTAGTTTAATAACACCATTACATGACTAGGTAAATAGATCAACTATTGTCTATAATAACACCATTACATGACTAGGTAAATAGATCAACTATTGTCTATAATAACACCATTACATGACTAGGTACATAGATCAACTATTGTCTATAATAACACCATTACATGACTAGGTAAATAGATCAACTATTGTCTGGTTTAATAACACCATTACATGACTAGGTACATAGATCAACTATTGTCTATAATAACACCATTACATGACTAGGTAAATAGATCAACTATTGTCTATAATAACACCATTACATGACTAGGTAAATATATCAACTATTGTCTATAATAACACCATTACATGACTAGGTAAATAGATCAACTATTGTCTGGTTTAGTTTAATAACACCATTACATGACTAGGTAAATAGATCAACTATTGTCTGGTTTAGTTTAATAACACCATTACATGACTAGTTAAATATATCAACTATTGTCTAGTTTAGTTTAATAACACCATTACATGACTAGGTACATAGATCAACTATTGTCTATAATAACACCATTACATGACTAGGTACATAGATCAACTATTGTCTATAATAACACCATTACATGACTAGGTAAATAGATCAACTATTGTCTATAATAACACCATTACATGACTAGGTACATAGATCAACTATTGTCTATAATAACACCATTACATGACTAGGTAAATAGATCAACTATTGTCTGGTTTAATAACACCATTACATGACTAGGTACATAGATCAACTATTGTCTATAATAACACCATTACATGACTAGGTAAATAGATCAACTATTGTCTATAATAACACCATTACATGACTAGGTAAATATATCAACTATTGTCTATAATAACACCATTACATGACTAGGTAAATAGATCAACTATTGTCTGGTTTAGTTTAATAACACCATTACATGACTAGGTAAATAGATCAACTATTGTCTGGTTTAGTTTAATAACACCATTACATGACTAGTTAAATATATCAACTATTGTCTAGTTTAGTTTAATAACACCATTACATGACTAGGTACATAGATCAACTATTGTCTATAATAACACCATTACATGACTAGGTAAATAGATAAACTATTGTCTATAATAACACCATTACATGACTAGGTAAATAGATCAACTATTGTCTGGTTTAGTTTAATAACACCATTACATGACTAGGTATATAGATCAACTATTGTCTATAATAACACCATTACATGACTAGTTAAATAGATCAACTATTGTCTATAATAACACCATTACATGACTAGGTACATAGATCAACTATTGTCTGGTTTAGTTTAATAACACCATTACATGACTAGGTAAATAGATTAACTATTGTCTGGTTTAATAACACCATTACATGACTAGGTACATAGATCAACTATTGTCTATAATAACACCATTACATGACTAGGTAAATAGATCAACTATTGTCTATAATAACACCATTACATGACTAGGTACATAGATCAACTATTGTCTATAATAACACCATTACATGACTAGGTAAATAGATCAACTATTGGCTGGTTTAATAACACCATTACATGACTAGGTAAATAGATCAACTATTGTCTATAATAACACCATTACATGACTAGGTAAATAGATCAACTATTGTCTATAATAACACCATTACATGACTAGGTAAATAGATCAACTATTGGCTGGTTTAATAACACCATTACATGACTAGGTAAATAGATCAACTATTGTCTATAATAACACCATTACATGACTAGGTAAATAGATCAACTATTGTCTGGTTTAATAACACCATTACATGACTAGGTAAATAGATAAACTATTGTCTATAATAACACCATTACATGACTAGGTAAATAGATCAACTATTGTCTTTAATAACACCATTACATGACTAGTTAAATAGATCAACTATTATCTATAATAACACCATTACATGACTAGGTACATAGATCAACTATTGTCTATAATAACACCATTACATGACTAGGTAAATAGATAAACTATTGTCTGGTTTAATAACACCATTACATGACTAGGTAAATAGATCAACTATTGTCTAGAATAACACCATTACATGACTAGTTAAATTGATCAACTATTGTCTATAATAACACCATTACATTTCTAGGTAAATAGAACATCTATTGTCTATAATAACACCATTACATGACTAGGTACATAGATCAACTATTGTCTATAATAACACTATTACATGACTAGGTAAATATATCAACTATTGTCTATAATAACACCATTACATGACTACGTAAATAGATCAACTATTGTCTGGTTTAGTTTAATAACACCATTACATGACTAGGTACATAGATCAACTATTGTCTATAATAACACCATTACATGACTAGGTAAATAGATCAACTATTGTCTGGTTTAGTTTAATAACACCATTACATGACTAGGTACATAGATCAACTATTGTCTATAATAACACCATTACATGACTAGGTAAATAGATCAACTATTGTCTGGTTTAGTTTAATAACACCATTACATGACTAGGTACATAGATCAACTATTGTCTATAATAACACCATTACATGACTAGGTAAATATATCAACTATTGTCTGGTTTAGTTTAATAACACCATTACATGACTAGGTAAATAGATCAAATCAAATCAAATCAAGTTTATTTTATATAGCCCTTCGTACATCAGCTAATATCTCGAAGTGCTGTACAGAAACCCAGCCTAAAACCCCAAACAGCAAGCAATGCAGGTGTAGAAGCACGGTGGCTGGGAAAAACTCCCTAGAAAGGCCAGAACCTAGGAAGAAACCTAGAGAGGAATGCTATGAGGGGTGGCCAGTCCTCTTCTGGCTGTGCCGGGTGGAGATTATAACAGAACATTCAAAATGTTCATAAATGACCAGCATGGTCAAATAATAATCAGGAATAAATGCCAGTTGGCTTTTCATAGCCGATCATTAAGAGTTGAAAACAGCAGGTCTTTATAGGTTAACAGTAAAACCTAGAAATCAGCCCTTGCCTTAACAGGAAGCCAGTGTAGGGAAGCTAGCACTGGAGTAAAATGATCAAATTTCTTGGTTCTAGTCAGGATTCTAGCAGCCGTATTTAGCACTAACTGAAGTTTATTTAGTGCTTTATCCGGGTAGCCGGAAAGTAGAGCATTGCAGTAGTCTAACCTAGAAGTAACAAATGCATGGATTAATTTTTCTGCATCAATTTTGGACAGAAAATCTCTGATTTTTGCAATGTTACGTACATGGAAAAAAGCTGTCCTTGAAACAGTCTTGATATGTTCTTCAAAAGAGAGATCAGGGTCCAGAGTAACGCCGAGGTCCTCCACAGTTTTATTTGAGACGACTTTACAACCATCAAGATTAATTGTCAGATTTAACAGAAGATCTCTTTGTTTCTTGGGACCTAGAACAAGCATCTCTGTTTTGTTCGAGTTTAAAAGTAGAACGTTTTCAGCCATCCACTTCCTTATGTCTGAAACACAGGCTTCTAGCGAGGGCAATTTTGGGGCTTCACCATGTTTCATTGAAATATACAGCTGTGTGTCATCCGCATAGCAGTGAAAGTTAACATTATGTTTCCGAATGACATCCCCAAGAGGTAAAATATATAGTGAAAACAATAGTGGTCCTAAAACGGAACCTTGAGGAACATCAACTGTTCTACTATGAAGTTGTCTGGTTTAGTTTAATAAAACCATTAGATGGGTTGAGCACTGCTGAGCTGAGCACTGCTGTGGTGCACATTATAGACAATTTAATTCCCTTCATCTGAAACTCGGCATGTCAGCAACAATCAAGCATGTCAGTTCAGTAAACACATCATAACAACACATCATAACAACACATCAAAACAACACATCATAACAACACATCATAACAACACATCATAACAACACATCATAACAACACACCATAACAACACATCATAACAACACATCATAACAACACATCATAACAACACACCATAACAATACAGCATAACAACACATCATAACAACACATCATAACAACACATCATTACAACACATCATAACAACACATCATAACAACACATCATAACAATACATCATAACAACACATCATAACAAGACATCATAACAACACATCATAACAATACAGCATAACAACACATCATAACAACACACCATAACAACACATCATAACAACACATCATAACAACACATCATAACAATACATCATAACAACACATCATAACACAGCATAACAACAAACACATCATAACAACACATCATAACAACACATCCTAACAACACAGCATAACAACACAGCATAACAACACATCATAACAACACATCATAACAACACATCATAACAACACATCATAACAACACATCATAACAACACATCATAACAACACATCATAACAACACACCATAACAACACATCATAACAACACATCATAACAACACACCATAACAACACATCATAACAACACATCCTAACAATACATCATAACAACACATCATAACAACACATCATAACAACACATCATAACAACACATCATAACAACACATCATAACAACACATCATAACAACACACCATAACAACACATCATAACACATCATAACAATACATCATAACAACACAGCATAACAACACAGCATAACAACACATCATAACAACACATCATAACAACACATCATAACAACACATCATAACAACACATCATAACAACACATCATAACAACATATCATAACACATCATAACAACACATCATAACAACACATCATAACAACACATCATAACAACACAGCATAACAACACATCATAACAATACATCATAACAATACATCATAACAACACACCATAACAACACATCATAACAACACATCATAACAACACATCATAACAACACATCATAACAACACATCATAACAACACATCATAACAACACATCATAACAACATATCATAACACATCATAACAACACATCATAACAACACATCATAACAACACATCATAACAATACATCATAACAACACATCATAACAATACATCATAACAACACATCATAACACATCATAACAACACATCATAACAACACATCATAACAACATATCATAACACATCATAACAACACCTCATAACAACACATCATAACAACACATCATAACAACACATCACAACAACACACCATAACAACACATCATAACAACATATCATTACACATCATAACAACACATCATAACAACACATCATAACAACACATCATAACAACACATCATAACAACATATCATAACACATCATAACAACACATCATAACAACACACCATAACAACACATCATAACAACACATCATAACAACACATCATAACAATACATCATAACAATACATCATAACAACACATCATAACAACACATCATAACAACACATCATAACAACACACCATAACAACACATCATAACAACACATCATAACAACACATCATAACAACACATCATAACACATCATAACAATACATCATAACCATACATCATAACAACACATCATAACAATACATCATGACAATACATCATAACAACACATCATAACAACACATCATAACAACACATCATAACACATCATAACAACACATCCTAACAACACATCATAACAACATATCATAACAATACATCATAACAACACATCATAACAACACACCATAACAACACATCATAACAACACATCATAACAACACATCATAACAACACATCATAACAACACACCATAACAACACATCATAACAACACATCATAACAACACATCATAACAACACACCATAACAACACATCATAACAACACATCATAACAACTCACCATAACAACTCACCATAACAACACATCATAACAACACATCATAACAACACAGCATAACAACACATCATAACAACACATCATAACAATACATCATAACAACACATCATAACAACACATCATAACAACACATCATAACAATACATCATAACAACACATCATAACAACACATCATAACAACACATCATAACAACACACCATAACAATACATCATAACAACACATCATAACAATACATCATAACAACACATCATAACAACACATCATAACAACACATCATAACAATACATCATAACACATCATAACAACACATCATAACAATACATCATAACAACACATCATAACAACACATCCTAACAACACATCATAACAACACATCATAACAACACACCATAACAACACATCATAACAATACATCATAACAACACATCATAACAACACATCATAACAATACATCATAACAACACATCATAACAACACATCAAAACAACACATCATAACAACACAGCATAATAACACATCATAACAACACATCATAATAATACATCATAACAGCACATCATAACAACACATCATAACAACACATCATAACAACACATCAAAACAACACATCATAACAACACATCATAACAACACATCATAACAACACATCATAACAACACATCATAACACACCATAACAACACATCATAACAACACAGCATAACAACACAGCATAACAACACATCATAACAACACAGCATAACAACACAGCATAACAACACATCATAACAACACATCATAACAACACAGCATAACAACACATCAAAACAACACATCATAACAATACATCATAACAACACATCATAACAACACATCATAACAGAACAAAAAAATATGTGGGAATACATTTATTTGGGAATATATTTATGTGAGAACATATTTATTTGGGAATATATTTATTTGGGAAAATATTTGGTAGAACAGACATGCTTCAGTATTTCTGTACTCTCCAAACTTGCCCCCTCCAGGAGAACTTTAACACCTGCACACACACACAGTTTCAGTGAGTGGTATGGCAATATAATGTAGGTATTGTTTAGTTCTGTCCATAGGAACATTGGATTCTGTTTGAAGTCGTGATCCGGCTGGCCGACTCACCTGCTAGATCAATACGCCAGCTTCAAAGAAAAACACACTCTTATTAATTTATAGAAACTTCTAGAAAGTTCTTGTATGAAGGGAAAAACCTCCAACTGTATTGGAGAGAGAGAATTATTCATAAAACACCTAGAGAGAGAGAGTGAGGAAGGGAAAGAGAGCAAAAGGGACGGAGAGAGAGGGAGGGAGAGGGAGCAGGGAGAGAGGGAGGGAGAGAGAGGGAGGGAAAGGGAGCAGGGAGAGAGATGGAGAGAGAGGGAGGGAGCAGGGAGAGAGAGGGAGGGGGAGAGAGGGAGGGAGCAGGGAGAGAGAATTATTATTAAAACACCTAGAGAGAGAGGAGAGGGATTGAGGGAGGGGGAGAGAGAGAGAGCAGGGAGAAAGACAATTATTATAAAAACACCTAGAGAGAGAGAAGAGAGAGGGAGGGAGCATGAAGAGAGAGGGAGATAGAGAGAGGGAGGGAGCACAAAGAGAGAGGGAGGGAGAGAGAGGGAGCAGGGAGAAAGAGAGAGGGAGGGAGCAGGGAGAGAGAGCGAGAGAGCGAGGGAGGGAGGGAGCCCGAAGAGAGAGGGAGGATGAAGAGAGAGGGAGGGAGAGAGAGGGAGGGAGCACAAAGAGAGAGGAAGAGAGAGGGAGGGAGGGAGCAAGAAAGAGAGAGAGAGAAGAGAGAGGGAGGGAGCACAAAGAGAGAGGGAGGATGAAGAGAGAGAGAGAAGAGAGAGGGAGGGAGCAAGAAAAAGAGGATTGAAGGAACAGAGGGACAGGAGAGAGAGAAAGAAGAGACATGAGAGAGACCAACTACCTCATATAAATATTTAGATCAGCCACTGTTTGAAGTGGCGTGTGTGTGTGTGTGTGTGTGTGTGTGTGTGCGTGCGTGCGTGCGTGCGTGCGTGCGTGCGTGCGTGTGTGTGTGTGTGTGTGTGTGTGTGTAACTCATTAATTAAAGCAACCTTTTTCTGCTCTCTGTTGTCATATTTGCTGATTTGGGAGAATTTCCTTGATAGGATTCAAAGTGTTCCTATTGGCTGTTGGGGCCTGCAGCGATGGGACTGTTTTCTATTTAATGACATCAGTTCATCAACAGGAAGGAAGTATCTCAGGATGTTACAATGCATTAACATGTTCCTCTGTTTCACCTGAGAGACAGACACATGCACCCAGTCTTATTATCTCTGTCGTTGTCATGTACCAGTGCTCAATCTTGTCAATCTGGCATCTGCACACACACACACACACACACACACACACACACACACACACACACAACAATGACACACACCGCAATGACACACAGACACACACATGTAGTCGACTGCTTTTTTATCATCAGCATTGTGTCAGCCCGAGTGTTAGGAGTTACCTACTGAATTCAGAGTAGTACTAATACACTACAACTGTGTGAGTGTGTGTGTGTGTGTGTGTGTGTGTGTGTGTGTGTGTGTGTGTGTGTGTGTGTGTGTGTGTGTGTGTGTGTGTGTGTGTGTGTGTGTGTGTGTGTGTGTGTGTGTGTGTGTGTGTGTGTGTGTGTGTGTGTACTCTTCCTAGGTGGAGGGAATCCTAACTCAGTCTGGTGAATCTGAGAGTTTCTCTTTCAACTAGAACTCCTTGCCCTTTCCACAAAACCAGCAGGACCTACAGACACACAAACACTCAGTAGTTCCTGCTGTTTCATCTGACAGTTATTCCCTCTGTGCCGTCACTCTGTATTCACCCAGGATCCCATGCTGCTCCCTGCACCATCTCATCTCCCAGGTGGGACAGAAGGTGACCTCAACACACACACACTATATAAAGAAAGATGATATGCCATGCTTCTAGCCTAATCTCTGGTGGTAGATCTAGATGTTAATGTTTACAGCAGCTTGAATCTCAGTGTCACTAATTCTTCTGATAGAGGTGGAGGAGCAAGGTTCTGATAGAGGTGGAGGAGCAGGGTTCTGATAGAGGTGGAGGAGCATGGTTCTGATAGAGGAGCAGGGTTCTGATAGAGGAGCAGGGTTCTGGTAGAGGAGCAGGGTTCTGACATAGGAGCAGGGTTCTGATAGAGGAGCAGGGTTCTGATAGAGGAGCAGGGTTCTGATATAGGAGCAGGGTTCTGATAGAGGAGCAGGGTTCTGATAGAGGAGCAGGGTTCTGGTGGAAGGAGCAGGGTTCTGGTGGAGGAACAGGGTTCTGATATAGGAGCAGGGTTCTGATAGAGGAGCAGGGTTCTGATATAGGAGCAGGGTTCTGATAGACGAGCAGGGTTCTGATAGAGGAGCAGGGTTCTGGTAGAGGAGCAGGGTTCTGATAGAGGAGCAGGGTTCTGATAGAGGAGGAGGTGCAGGGTTCTGATATAGGAGCAGGGTTCTGATAGAGGAGCAGGGTTCTGATAGAGGAGCAGGGTTCTGATAGAGGAGGAGGTGCAGGGTTCTGATAGAGGAGCAGGGTTCTGATAGAGGAGGAGGTGCAGGGTTCTGATAGAGGTGGAAGAGCAGGGTTCTGATAGAGGAAAAGGGTTCTGATAGAGGAGGAGGTGCAGGGTTCTGATAGAGCTGGAGGAGCAGGGTTCTGATAGAGGAGGAGGTGCAGGGTTCTGATATAGGAGCAGGGTTCTGATAGAGGAGCAGGGTTATGATAGAGGAGCAGGGTTCTGGTGGAGGAGGAGGAGCAGGGTTCTGATATAGGAGCAGGGTTCTGATAGAGGAGCAGGGTTCTGGTAGAGGAGCAGGGTTCTGGTAGAGGACCGGGGTTCTGATAGAGGAGCAGGGTTCTGGTAGAGGAGCAGGGTTCTGATATGGGAGCAGGGTTCTGATAAAGTTGGAGGAGCAGGGTTCTGGTAGAGGAGCAGGGTTCTGATATGGGAGCAGGGTTCTGATAGAGTTGGAGGAGCAGGGTTCTGGTAGAGGAGCAGGTTTCTGGTAGAGGAGCAGGTTTCTGGTAGAGGAGCAAGGTTCTGGTAGAGGAGCAGGGTTCTGATAGAGGTGGAGGAGCAGGGTTCTGGTAGAGGAGCAGGGTTCTGGTAGAGGAGCAAGGTTCTGGTAGAGGAGCTGGGTTCTGATACAGGAGCAGGGTTCTGATAGAGGTGGAGGAGCAGGGTTCTGGTAGAGGAGCAGGGTTCTGATAGAGGTGGAGGAGCAGGGTTCTGATAGAGGAGCAGGGTTCTGATAGAGGTGGAGAAGCAGGGTTCTGATAGAGGAGCAGGGTTCTGATAGAGGTGGAGGAGCAGGGTTCTGGTAGAGGAGCAGGGTTCTGATAGAGGTGGAGGAGCAGGGTTCTGATAGAGTTGGAGAAGCAGGGTTCTGATAGAGGAGCAGGGTTCTGATAGAGGTGGAGAAGCAGGGTTCTGATAGAGGAGCAGGGTTCTGATAGAGGTGGAGGAGCAGGGTTCTGGTAGAGGAGCAGGGTTCTGATAGAGGTGGAGGAGCGGGGTTCTGGTAGAGGAGCAGGGTTCTGATAGAGGAGCAGGGTTCTGATAGAGGTGGAGGAGCAGGGTTCTGGTAGAGGAGCAGGGTTCTGATAGAGGTGGAGGAGCAGGGTTCTGATAGAGGAGCAGGGTTCTGGTAGAGGAGCAGGGTTCTGATAGAGGAGCAGGGATCTGGTGGAGGAGCAGGGTTCTGGTAGAGGAGCAGGGTTCTGATAGAGGAGCAGGGTTCTGATAGAGGAGCAGGGTTCTGGTAGAGGAGCAGGGTTCTGATAGAGGAGCAGGGTTCTGATATAGGAGCAGGGTTCTGGTGGAGGAGCAGGGTTCTGGTAGAGGAGCAGGGTTCTGATAGAGGAGCAGGGTTCTGATAGAGGAGCAGGGTTCTGATAGAGGAGCAGGGTTCTGGTGGAGGAGCAGGGTTCTGATAGAGGAGCAGGGTTCTGATATAGGAGCAGGGTTCTGGTGGAGGACCAGGGTTCTGGTGGAGGAGCAGGGTTCTGATAGAGGAGCAGGGTTCTGGTGGAGGAGCAGGGTTCTGGTAGAGGAGCAGGGTTCTGATAGAGGAGCAGGGTTCTGATAGAGGAGCAGGGTTCTGGTGGAGGAGCAGGGTTCTGATAGAGGAGCAGGGTTCTGATATAGGAGCAGGGTTCTGGTGGAGGACCAGGGTTCTGGTGGAGGACCAGGGTTCTGGTGGAGGAGCAGGGTTCTGGTGGACGAGCAGGGTTCTGATAGAGGTGGAGGGTTCTGGTAGAGAACCAGAGTTTTGGTGGAAGTGGAGGAGCAGGGTTTTGGTGGAGGTGAAAGAGCAGAGTTTAGCTGGTCCTGTGAAACCATGTTTCAATTGGCATTTAATTTCAATCCAGGACGTTTAGCATCGTCATTCATTACCACAACAATTAGGCTAGCTATTTAATCTGTTACCTTGCTTAAAATAAAATGTTATTTGTCACATGCATCTTAAACAACAAGAGTGGACTATCAGTGAAGTGCTTACTTACGGGCCCTTCCCAACAGTGCAGAGAGACAGAAAATAGAGATTTAATAGAAAAGTAAAAGACTAATAATAAAAGCATTATTTAAAAAAATATTTATTTCACCTTTTTTTAACCAGCTAGGCCAGTTGAGAACAAGTTCTCATTAACATCTGCGACCTGGCCAAGATAAAGCAAAGCAGTGCGACACAAACACTGAGTTTCACATGGGATGAACAAACATTCAAAAACAAAATAGAAAAATATATGTACAGTGTGTGCAAATGTAGTAAGGTTAGGGAGGTAAGGCAATAAATAGATAATAGTGTGAAATAATTACAATTTAGCATTAACACTGGAGTGATGGATGTGCAGAGGATGATGTGCAAGTAGAGATACGGGTGCAAAAGAGCAAAAATATATACAAACAATATGGGGATGAGGTAGTTGGATGTGCTATTTACAGATGGACTGTGTACAGGTGCAGGTGCAGTTATACAGTGACTGGTAAACTGACAGCTGATGCTTAAAGTTAGTGAGGGAGATATGAGTCTCCAGCTTCAGTGATTTTTGCAATTCGTTCCAGTCATTGGCAGCAGAGAACTGGAAGGAAAGGCGGCCAAAGTATGTGTTGGCTTTGGGGATGACCAGTGAAATATACCTGCTGGAGCGTGTGCTATGGGTTGGTGTTGCTATGGAGACCAGTGAGCTGAGATAAGTCTGGGCTTTACCTAGCAAAGACTTATAGATGACCTGGAGCCAGTGAGCTTGGCGACGAATATGTAGCGAGGGCCAGCCAACTAGAGCATACAGGTCGCAGTGGTGGGTATGGGGCTTTGGTTACAAAATGGATGGCACTGTGATAGACTACATCCAATTTGCTGAGTAGAGTGTTGGAGTCTATTTTGTAAATGACATCGCCGAAGTCAAGGATCGGTAGGATAGTCAGTTTTACGAGGGTATGTTTGGCAGCATGAGTGAAGGATGCTTTGTTGCGAAATAGGAAGCAGATTCTAGATTTAATTGTGGATTGGAGATGCTTAATGTGAGTCTGGAAGGACTCAGTCTAACCAGACACCTAGGTATTTGTAGATGTCCACATATTCTAAGTCAGAACCGTCCAGAGTAGTGATGCTAGGCGGGCAGGCAGGTGTGGGCAGCAATCGGTTGAAGAGCATGCATTTAGTTTTACTTGCATTTAAGAGCAGTTGGAGGCCACAGAAGGAGTGTTGTATGGCATTGAAGCTCGTCTGGAAGGGCCAGAAGTATACAGAATGGTGTCGTCTGCGTAGAGTTGGATCAGAGAATCACCAGCAGCAAGTGCAACATCATCGATGTATACAGAGAAAAGAGTCGGCCCGAGAATTGAACCCTGTGGCACCCCCATAGAGACTGACAGCGGTCTGGACAACAGGCCCTCCGATTTGACACACTGAACTCTGTCTGAGAAGTAGTTGGTGAACCAGGCGAGGCAGTCATTTGAGAAACCAAGGTGGTTGAGTCTGCCGATAAGAATGTGGTGATTGACAGAGTCGAAAGCCTTGGCCAGGTTGATAAATACGGCTGCACAGTACTGTATTCGATCAATGGCGGTTATGATATCGTTTAGGACCTTGAGCGTGGCTAAGGTGCACCCATGACCAGCTCGGAAACCAGGTTGCATAGCGGAGAAGGTACGGTAGGATACGAAATGATCGGTGATCTGTTTGTTAACTTATCTTTCGAAGACCTTAGTAAGGCAGGGTAGGATAGATATAGGTCTGTAACAGTTTGGGTCTAGAGTGTCTCCCCCTTTGAAGAGAGGGATGACCGCGGCAGCTTTCCAAGCTTTGGGGATCTCAGACGATACGAAAGAGAGGTTAAACAGGCTAGTAATAGGGGTTGCAACAATTGCGGCGGATAATTTTAGAAAGAGAGGGTCCAGATTGTGCAGCTCTTTCAGAACATCAGCTATCTGGATTTGGGTGAAGGAGAAATGGGGAGGCTTGGGCAAGTTGCTGTGGGGGTTGCAGGGCTGTTGACTGGGGTAGGGGTAGCCAGGTGGAAAGCATGGCCAGCCATAGAAAAAAGCTTATTGAAATTATCGATTAACCTGGATTTACTGGTGGTGACAGTGTTTCCTAGCCTCAGTGCAGTGGGCAGCTGGGAGGAGGTGCTCTTATTCTCCATGGACTTTACAGTGTCCCAGAATATTTTGGAGTTTGTGCTACAGGATGCAAATTTCTGTTTGAAAACGCTAGCCTTTGCTTTCCTAACTGCCTGTGTATATTGGTTCCTAACTTCCCTGAAAAGTTGCAGTCAAGATATTCTGAATTACAGTACATGTACACACTCTGAAACAGTCCATTTTACGCAGTGTAGCTCCTTCTACATATAGCTAGCTAGCAGCAGGCAGTAGTCATTTTACATATAGCTAGCTAGCAGCAGGGAGTAGTCCTTATACATAAAGCTAGCTAGAAGCAGGCAGTGGTCTTTGTACACTAGCTCGATAACAGCAGGCAGTAGTCCTTATCAATATAGCTAGCTTGTAGGAGGCCGTTATCCTTATACATATAGCTAGCTAGCAGCAGGCAGTAGTCATTTTACATATAGCTAGCTAGCAGCAGGGAGTAGTCCTTATACATAAAGCTAGCTAGAAGCAGGCAGTGGTCTTTGTACACTAGCTCGATAACAGCAGGCAGTAGTCCTTATCAATATAGCTAGCTTGTAGCAGGCCGTTGTCCTTATACATATAGCTAGCTAGTAAGAGGCAGTAGTCATTGTACACTAGCTAGATAACAGCAGGCAGTAGTCCTTTTAAATATAGCTAGCTAGTAGCTGGCAGTAGTCATTGTACATATAGCTAGCTAGCAGCAGACAGTTGTTCTTGTACATAAATCTGGCTAGAAGCAGGCAGTAGTCCTTGTACACTAGCTAGATAACAGCAGGCAGTAGTCCTTGTAAATATAGCTAGCTAGTAGCAGGCAGTAGTCATTGTAAATATAGCTAGCTTGAAGCAGGCAGCAGTCCTTGTACATATAGCTAGCTAGTAGCAGGCAGTAGTCCTTGTACATATAGCTAGCTAGTAGCAGGCAGTAGTCATTGTACATATAGCTAGCTAGCAGCAGGCAGTAGTCATTGTACACTAGCTAGATAACAGCAGGCAGTAGTCATTGTAAATATAGCTAACTAGCAGCAGGCAGTAGTCATTGTACATATAGCTAGCTAGTAGCAGGCAGTAGTCCTTGTAAATATAGCTAGCTAGCAGCAGGCAGCAACAAACCCAGAGCAAAAAGTGATCAGCTGGTGGTTGCATAGTAACGGTCTCACAAACCTGAATCTAATCGGGCCAGCACCAGTTGTGAAACTGAGCTGCGTTGGCAGGGTATCCCCTGATTCCCTCTCTCTATCTCTCTCCCTCCCGCTATTCCTCTCCCTCCCGCTCTCCCTCCCGCGATCCCTCTCTCTCTCTCTCTCCCTCCCTCTCTCTCTCTCTACCTCCCTCTCTCCCTTTCCCTCTCTTCAGGTTTCCCCTGGAGCACTTTGGGAAGAAACTCGACGTCAGGAAAACTAACGGTCCCAGGAGAGAAGTTGACATTTACAACATGAGTGTGTGTTAGTGAGTGTGGCTAGCCCTAAACCGTTAGCCTAGCGGCACTACTGCGATTACCACAGAATTCATCCACCACTACCACAGGCAAAGTGTGTGTGTGTGTTTGTATTGCAGTGAATTCAAAGGGCAGCCTGAGTGAGACTGAAACCAGCAACCCAGTGTCTGTCAGCACAAGACATTTGCCATTACATGACGTCATGACGTCTGACCTGTATAACAAGGTTGCTGGTGTTGTACTAAGGACGTGTGTGTGTGTGTAATGACGTTATTATGGATATGCATTAGCCAAGGCAGCAGCTACTCTTCCTGGTGTCCAATAAAATTAAGGCAGTTTATACAATTTTAAAAACATTACAACACATTCACAGATTTCACAACAGACTGTGTGCCCTCAGGCCCCTACTCCTGTACTAAATACATATGTTATCATGTGTGTGTATTTATATTTATTGAACCTTTATTTAACTGGGCAGTTAAGAACAATTTCTTATTTTCAATGAGGGCCTAGGAACACTGCCTTGTTCAGGGGCAGAACGACAGATTTTTACCTTGTCAGCTCGGGGATTCGATCTTGCAACCTTTCTGTTATTAGTCCAACGCTCTAACCACTAGGCTACCTGCCTCCGTATGCATGTATGTGTATGAGCCTATTTTTGTGTTGCTTCACAGTCCCCGCTGTTTCATAAGGTGTTTTTTAAATCGAATTTTACTGCTTGCATGAGTTACTTGATGTGGAATAGAGTTCCATGTAGTCATGGCTCTACGTAGGACTGTACGCCTCCCATAGTCTGTTCTGGACTTGAGGACTGTGAAGAGACCTCTTGTGGCATGTCTTGTGGAGTATGCATGGGTGTCTGAGCTGTGTGCCAGTAGTTCACACAGACAGCTCGGTGCATTCAACATACTTCTCATAAATACAAGTAGTGATGAAGTCGATCTCTCCTCCACTTTGAGCCAGGAGAGATTGAATTGACATGTATATTATTAAAATTAGCTCTCTGTGTCCATCCAAGGGCCAGCCGTGCTGCCCTGTTCTGAACCAATTGCAAGTCCTTTTTCTGTGGCACCTCACCAAACACCTGAACAGTAGTCCAGGTGTGACAAAATTAGGGCCTGTAGGACCTGCCTTGTTGACAGTGCTATCAAGAAGTTAGAGCAGTGCCTTATTATGGACGCACTTCTCCCCATCTTAGCTACTGTTGCATCAATATTTTTTGACCAGGACAGTTTACAATCCAGGGTAACTCCAAGCAGTTTAGTCACCTCAACACCTCAACATGACCACATTATTTATTACAAGATATAGTTGAGGTTTAGGGTTTAGTGAATGTTTTGTCCCAAATACAATACTTTTAGTTTTAAAAATATTTAGGACTAACCTATTCCTTGCCACCCATTCTGAAACTAACTGCAGCTCTTTGTTAAGTGTTGTAGTCATTTCAGTCGCTGTAGTAGCTGACATGTATATAGTGTTGAGTCATCCACAAACATAGACACTCTGGCTTTACTCAAAGCCAGTGGCAATTTATTTGTAAAGATTGAAAAAATTATGTTTGAGAGGCTTCCATTAAAGAACGCCCTTCGTGTTCTGTTAGACAGGTAACTTTATCCACAATATAGCAGGGGATGTAAAGCCATAACACATATTTTATTCCAGCAGCAGACTATGATCCAAAATGTCAAAAGCCACACTGAAGTCTAACAAAACAGCCCCCACAATCTTTTTATCATCAATTTCTCTCAGCCAATCATCAGTCATCTGTGTGCTCGTCCTTCTCTGTAAGCATGCTGTAAGTTTGTTGTCAATTTGTTTACTGTAAAATGGCATTGTATCTGGTCAAACACAATTATTTCCAAAGGTTTCCTAAGGGTTGATAACTTTATTTGACATATTTTGAAATTTTTCTAGGCACGTCAGTTAAGAACAAATTCTTATTTACAATGATGGCCTACCCTGGACGATCCTGGGCCAATTGTGCGCCACCCTATGGGACTCCCAATCAAGGCCGGATGTGATACAGCCTGGATTCAAACCAGAGACTGTAGTGACGCTTCTTGCACTGAGATGCAGTGCCTTAGACTGCTGAGCCACTCGGAAGCCCAACAGGCTGATTGGTTGGCTATTTAAGCCAATAATGGCTATTGTTAGGTAGAGGAATGACTTTTGCTTCCCTCCAGGCCTGGGGGCACACACATTCTAGTAGACTTAAATTGAAAATATGGCAAATAGGAGTGGCAATATCGGCCGCTTTTATCCTCAGTAATTGTCCATCCAAGTTGTCAGACCCCGGTGGCTTGTCATTGTTGATAGACAACAATCATTATTTTGCCTCTTCCACACTAACTTTACGGAATTTAAGATGACAATTCTTGTCTTTCATAATTTGGTCAAATATACTTGGATATGTAGTGTCAGCATTTGTTACTGGCATGTCATACCTAAGTTTGCTAATCTTGCCAATGAAAAAATCGTTGGCAATATCAGTTGGTTTTGTGATGAATGAGCCATCTGATTGAATGAATGATAGAGCCGAGTTGGCTTTTTTCGCAGAATTTCATTTAAGGTCCAAAGCTTTTTATGATTATTCTTTATTTCATGTATCTTTGTTTCATAGTGTAGTAATAACTCTAAAAGTGTGAAACTGGAGGCTCTTAACATTTCAAATCAAATCAAATTTTATTTGTCACATGCGCTGAACACACTCCCACACCTGAAGCCTTCCAGATCCACAGCTCTCCAGAGATGTCCAGAGATGTCCAGAGATGTCCAGAGATGTCCAGAGCTGTCCAGAGCTGTCTAGAGATGTCCAGAGATGTCCAGAGATGTCCAGAGATGTCCAGAGATGTCCAGAGATGTCCAGAGATGTCCCGAGCTGTCCAGAGCTGTCCAGAGCTGTCCAGAGATGTCCAGAGATGTCCAGAGATGTCCAGAGCTGTCCAGAGCTGTCCAGAGCTGTCCAGAGCTGTCCAGAGATGTCCAGAGATGTCCAGAGATGTCCAGAGATGTCTAGAGATGTCCAGAGATGTCCAGAGATGTCCAGAGATGTCTAGAGATGTCCAGAGATGTCCAGAGCTGTCCAGAGATGTCCAGAGCTGTCCAGAGATGTCTAGAGATGTCCAGAGATGTCCAGAGATGTCCAGAGATGTCCTTCTCTGTCCAGAGATGTCCAGAGATGTCCAGAGCTGTCTAGAGATGTCCAGAGATGTCCAGAGATGTCCAGAGCTGTCTAGAGATGTCCAGAGATGTCCAGAGATGTCCAGAGCTGTCTAGAGATGTCCAGAGATGTCCAGAGCTGTCTAGAGATGTCCAGAGATGTCTAGAGCTGTCTAGAGATGTCCAGAGATGTCCAGAGCTGTCTAGAGCTGTCTAGAGATGTCCAGAGATGTCCAGAGATGTCCAGAGCTGTCTAGAGATGTCCAGAGATGTCTAGAGCTGTCTAGAGATGTCCAGAGATGTCCAGAGCTGTCTAGAGCTGTCTAGAGATGTCTAGAGCTGTCCAGAGATGTCTAGAGATGTCCAGAGATGTCTAGAGATGTCCAGAGATGTCCAGAGATGTCCAGAGCACTCAAGAGCTGTCCAGAGATGTCCAGAGATGTCCAGAGCTGTCTAGAGCTGTCCAGAGATGTCCAGAGCTGTCCAGAGATGTCTAGAGATGTCCAGAGCTGTCTAGAGATGTCCAGAGATGTCCAGAGATGTCCAGAGATGTCCAGAGCTGTCTAGAGATGTCCAGAGCTGTCTAGAGATGTCCAGAGATGTCCAGAGATGTCCAGAGATGTCCAGAGCTGTCCAGAGCTGTCCAGAGCTGTCCAGAGATGTCCAGAGCTGTCTAGAGATGTCCAGAGATGTCTAGAGATGTCCAGAGCTGTCCAGAGATGTCCAGAGATGTCTAGAGCTGTCTAGAGATGTCCAGAGATGTCCAGAGCTGTCTAGAGCTGTCTAGAGATGTCCAGAGATGTCCAGAGATGTCCAGAGCTGTCTAGAGATGTCCAGAGATGTCCAGAGCTGTCTAGAGATGTCCAGAGATGTCTAGAGCTGTCTAGAGATGTCCAGAGATGTCCAGAGCTGTCTAGAGCTGTCTAGAGATGTCCAGAGATGTCCAGAGATGTCCAGAGCTGTCTAGAGATGTCCAGAGATGTCTAGAGCTGTCTAGAGATGTCCAGAGATGTCCAGAGCTGTCTAGAGCTGTCCAGAGATGTCCAGAGCTGTCCAGAGATGTCTAGAGATGTCCAGAGCTGTCTAGAGATGTCCAGAGATGTCCAGAGATGTCCAGAGATGTCCAGAGCTGTCTAGAGATGTCCAGAGCTGTCTAGAGATGTCCAGAGATGTCCAGAGATGTCCAGAGATGTCCAGAGCTGTCCAGAGCTGTCCAGAGCTGTCCAGAGATGTCCAGAGCTGTCTAGAGATGTCCAGAGATGTCTAGAGATGTCCAGAGCTGTCCAGAGATGTCCAGAGATGTCTAGAGCTGTCTAGAGATGTCCAGAGATGTCCAGAGCTGTCTAGAGCTGTCTAGAGATGTCCAGAGATGTCCAGAGATGTCCAGAGCTGTCTAGAGATGTCCAGAGATGTCCAGAGCTGTCTAGAGATGTCCAGAGATGTCTAGAGCTGTCTAGAGATGTCCAGAGATGTCCAGAGCTGTCTAGAGCTGTCTAGAGATGTCCAGAGATGTCCAGAGATGTCCAGAGCTGTCTAGAGATGTCCAGAGATGTCTAGAGCTGTCTAGAGATGTCCAGAGATGTCTAGAGATGTCCAGAGATGTCCAGAGATGTCCAGAGCACTCAAGAGCTGTCCAGAGATGTCCAGAGATGTCCAGAGCTGTCTAGAGCTGTCCAGAGATGTCCAGAGCTGTCCAGAGATGTCTAGAGATGTCCAGAGCTGTCTAGAGATGTCCAGAGATGTCCAGAGATGTCCAGAGATGTCCAGAGCTGTCTAGAGATGTCCTTCTCTGTCCAGAGATGTCCAGAGATGTCCAGAGCTGTCTAGAGATGTCCAGAGATGTCTAGAGCTGTCTAGAGATGTCCAGAGATGTCCAGAGCTGTCTAGAGCTGTCCAGAGCTGTCCAGAGATGTCCAGAGCTGTCTAGAGATGTCCAGAGATGTCTAGAGATGTCCAGAGCTGTCCAGAGATGTCCAGAGATGTCTAGAGCTGTCTAGAGATGTCCAGAGATGTCCAGAGCTGTCTAGAGCTGTCTAGAGATGTCCAGAGATGTCCAGAGATGTCCAGAGATGTCTAGAGCTGTCTAGAGATGTCCAGAGCTGTCTAGAGATGTCCAGAGATGTCTAGAGCTGTCTAGAGATGTCCAGAGATGTCCAGAGCTGTCTAGAGCTGTCTAGAGATGTCCAGAGATGTCCAGAGATGTCCAGAGCTGTCTAGAGATGTCCAGAGATGTCTAGAGCTGTCTAGAGATGTCCAGAGATGTCTAGAGATGTCCAGAGATGTCCAGAGATGTCCAGAGCACTCAAGAGCTGTCCAGAGATGTCCAGAGATGTCCAGAGCTGTCTAGAGCTGTCCAGAGATGTCCAGAGCTGTCCAGAGATGTCTAGAGATGTCCAGAGCTGTCTAGAGATGTCCAGAGATGTCCAGAGATGTCCAGAGATGTCCAGAGCTGTCTAGAAATGTCCTTCTCTGTCCAGAGATGTCCAGAGATGTCCAGAGCTGTCTAGAGATGTCCAGAGATGTCTAGAGCTGTCTAGAGATGTCCAGAGATGTCCAGAGCTGTCTAGAGCTGTCTAGAGATGTCTAGAGCTGTCCAGAGATGTCTAGAGCTGTCTAGAGATGTCCAGAGATGTCCAGAGCTGTCTAGAGCTGTCTAGAGATGTCCAGAGATGTCCAGAGATGTCCAGAGATGTCTAGAGCTGTCTAGAGATGTCCAGAGATGTCCAGAGCTGTCCAGAGCTGTCCAGAGCTGTCCAGAGATGTCCAGAGCTGTCTAGAGATGTCCAGAGATGTCTAGAGATGTCCAGAGCTGTCCAGAGATGTCCAGAGATGTCTAGAGCTGTCTAGAGATGTCCAGAGATGTCCAGAGCTGTCTAGAGCTGTCTAGAGATGTCCAGAGATGTCCAGAGATGTCCAGAGCTGTCTAGAGATGTCCAGAGATGTCCAGAGCTGTCTAGAGATGTCCAGAGATGTCTAGAGCTGTCTAGAGATGTCCAGAGATGTCCAGAGCTGTCTAGAGCTGTCTAGAGATGTCCAGAGATGTCCAGAGATGTCCAGAGCTGTCTAGAGATGTCCAGAGATGTCCAGAGCTGTCTAGAGATGTCCAGAGATGTCTAGAGCTGTCAAGAGCTGTCCAGAGATGTCCAGAGATGTCCAGAGCTGTCTAGAGCTGTCCAGAGATGTCCAGAGCTGTCCAGAGATGTCTAGAGATGTCCAGAGCTGTCTAGAGATGTCCAGAGATGTCCAGAGATGTCCAGAGATGTCCAGAGCTGTCTAGAGATGTCCTTCTCTGTCCAGAGATGTCCAGAGATGTCCAGAGCTGTCTAGAGATGTCCAGAGATGTCTAGAGCTGTCTAGAGATGTCCAGAGATGTCCAGAGCTGTCTAGAGCTGTCTAGAGATGTCTAGAGCTGTCCAGAGATGTCTAGAGATGTCCAGAGATGTCTAGAGATGTCCAGAGATGTCCAGAGATGTCCAGAGCACTCAAGAGCTGTCCAGAGATGTCCAGAGATGTCCAGAGCTGTCTAGAGCTGTCCAGAGATGTCCAGAGCTGTCCAGAGCTGTCTAGAGATGTCCAGAGCTGTCTAGAGATGTCCAGAGATGTCCAGAGATGTCCAGAGATGTCCAGAGCTGTCCAGAGCTGTCCAGAGCTGTCCAGAGATGTCCAGAGCTGTCTAGAGATGTCCAGAGATGTCTAGAGATGTCCAGAGCTGTCCAGAGATGTCCAGAGATGTCTAGAGCTGTCTAGAGATGTCCAGAGATGTCCAGAGCTGTCTAGAGCTGTCTAGAGATGTCCAGAGATGTCCAGAGATGTCCAGAGCTGTCTAGAGATGTCCAGAGATGTCTAGAGCTGTCTAGAGATGTCCAGAGATGTCCAGAGCTGTCTAGAGCTGTCTAGAGATGTCTAGAGCTGTCCAGAGATGTCTAGAGATGTCCAGAGATGTCTAGAGATGTCCAGAGATGTCCAGAGATGTCCAGAGCACTCAAGAGCTGTCCAGAGATGTCCAGAGATGTCCAGAGCTGTCTAGAGCTGTCCAGAGATGTCCAGAGCTGTCCAGAGATGTCTAGAGATGTCCAGAGCTGTCTAGAGATGTCCAGAGATGTCCAGAGATGTCCAGAGATGTCCAGAGCTGTCTAGAGATGTCCTTCTCTGTCCAGAGATGTCCAGAGATGTCCAGAGCTGTCTAGAGATGTCCAGAGATGTCCAGAGCTGTCTAGAGCTGTCTAGAGATGTCTAGAGCTGTCCAGAGATGTCTAGAGATGTCCAGAGATGTCTAGAGATGTCCAGAGATGTCCAGAGATGTCCAGAGCACTCAAGAGCTGTCCAGAGATGTCCAGAGATGTCCAGAGCTGTCTAGAGCTGTCCAGAGATGTCCAGAGCTGTCCAGAGATGTCCAGAGATGTCCAGAGCTGTCTAGAGATGTCCAGAGATGTCCAGAGATGTCCAGAGATGTCCAGAGCTGTCTAGAGATGTCCAGAGCTGTCTAGAGATGTCCAGAGATGTCCAGAGATGTCCAGAGATGTCCAGAGCTGTCCAGAGCTGTCCAGAGCTGTCTAGAGATGTCCAGAGATGTCCAGAGATGTCCAGAGCTGTCTAGAGATGTCCAGAGATGTCTAGAGCTGTCTAGAGATGTCCAGAGATGTCCAGAGCTGTCTAGAGCTGTCTAGAGATGTCTAGAGCTGTCCAGAGATGTCTAGAGATGTCCAGAGATGTCTAGAGATGTCCAGAGATGTCCAGAGATGTCCAGAGCACTCAAGAGCTGTCCAGAGATGTCCAGAGATGTCCAGAGCTGTCTAGAGCTGTCCAGAGATGTCCAGAGCTGTCCAGAGATGTCTAGAGATGTCCAGAGCTGTCTAGAGATGTCCAGAGATGTCCAGAGATGTCCAGAGATGTCCAGAGCTGTCTAGAGATGTCCTTCTCTGTCCAGAGATGTCCAGAGATGTCCAGAGCTGTCTAGAGATGTCCAGAGATGTCTAGAGCTGTCTAGAGATGTCCAGAGATGTCCAGAGCTGTCTAGAGCTGTCTAGAGATGTCTAGAGCTGTCCAGAGATGTCTAGAGATGTCCAGAGATGTCTAGAGATGTCCAGAGATGTCCAGAGATGTCCAGAGCACTCAAGAGCTGTCCAGAGATGTCCAGAGATGTCCAGAGCTGTCTAGAGCTGTCCAGAGATGTCCAGAGCTGTCCAGAGATGTCCAGAGATGTCCAGAGCTGTCTAGAGATGTCCAGAGATGTCCAGAGATGTCCAGAGATGTCCAGAGCTGTCTAGAGATGTCCAGAGCTGTCTAGAGATGTCCAGAGATGTCCAGAGATGTCCAGAGATGTCCAGAGCTGTCCAGAGCTGTCCAGAGCTGTCCAGAGATGTCCAGAGCTGTCTAGAGATGTCCAGAGATGTCTAGAGATGTCCAGAGCTGTCCAGAGATGTCCAGAGATGTCTAGAGCTGTCTAGAGATGTCTAGAGATGTCCAGAGATGTCCAGAGATGTCCAGAGATGTCTAGAGATGTCCAGAGATGTCCAGAGATGTCCAGAGCTGTCTAGAGATGTCCAGAGATGTCCAGAGATGTCCAGAGATGTCTAGAGATGTCCAGAGCTGTCCAGAGATGTCTAAAGATGTCCAGAGATGTCCAGAGCTGTCCAGAGCTGTCCAGAGATGTCCAGAGCTGTCCAGAGATGACCAGAGATGTCCACAGCTGTCTAGAGATGTCCAGAGATGTCCAGAGATGTCCAGAGATGTCCAGAGATGTCCAGAGATGTCTAGAGATGTCCAGAGCTGTCTAGAGATGTCTAGAGATGTCCAGAGATGTCTAGAGATGTCCAGAGATGTCTAGAGATGTCCAGAGATGTCCAGAGATGTCCAGAGCACTCAAGAGCTGTCCAGAGAAGTCCAGAGATGTCCAGAGCTGTCTAGAGCTGTCCAGAGATGTCCAGAGCTGTCCAGAGATGTCTAGAGATGTCCAGAGCTGTCTAGAGATGTCCAGAGATGTCCAGAGATGTCCAGAGATGTCCAGAGCTGTCTAGAGATGTCCAGAGATGTCCAGAGATGTCCAGAGATGTCCAGAGCTGTCTAGAGATGTCCAGAGATGTCTAGAGATGTCCAGAGCTGTCCAGAGATGTCCAGAGATGTCTAGAGCTGTCTAGAGATGTCCAGAGATGTCCAGAGCTGTCTAGAGCTGTCTAGAGATGTCCAGAGATGTCCAGAGATGTCCAGAGCTGTCTAGAGATGTCCAGAGATGTCCAGAGCTGTCTAGAGATGTCCAGAGATGTCTAGAGCTGTCTAGAGATGTCCAGAGATGTCTAGAGATGTCCAGAGATGTCCAGAGATGTCCAGAGCACTCAAGAGCTGTCCAGAGATGTCCAGAGATGTCCAGAGCTGTCTAGAGCTGTCCAGAGATGTCCAGAGATGTCCAGAGATGTCCAGAGATGTCCAGAGCTGTCTAGAGATGTCCAGAGATGTCCAGAGATGTCCAGAGATGTCCAGAGCTGTCTAGAGATGTCCAGAGCTGTCTAGAGATGTCCAGAGATGTCCAGAGATGTCCAGAGATGTCCAGAGCTGTCCAGAGCTGTCCAGAGCTGTCTAGAGATGTCCAGAGATGTCCAGAGATGTCCAGAGCTGTCTAGAGATGTCCAGAGATGTCTAGAGCTGTCTAGAGATGTCCAGAGATGTCCAGAGCTGTCTAGAGCTGTCTAGAGATGTCTAGAGCTGTCCAGAGATGTCTAGAGATGTCCAGAGATGTCTAGAGATGTCCAGAGATGTCCAGAGATGTCCAGAGCACTCAAGAGCTGTCCAGAGATGTCCAGAGATGTCCAGAGCTGTCTAGAGCTGTCCAGAGATGTCCAGAGCTGTCCAGAGATGTCTAGAGATGTCCAGAGCTGTCTAGAGATGTCCAGAGATGTCCAGAGATGTCCAGAGATGTCCAGAGCTGTCTAGAGATGTCCTTCTCTGTCCAGAGATGTCCAGAGATGTCCAGAGCTGTCTAGAGATGTCCAGAGATGTCTAGAGCTGTCTAGAGATGTCCAGAGATGTCCAGAGCTGTCTAGAGCTGTCTAGAGATGTCTAGAGCTGTCCAGAGATGTCTAGAGATGTCCAGAGATGTCTAGAGATGTCCAGAGATGTCCAGAGATGTCCAGAGCACTCAAGAGCTGTCCAGAGATGTCCAGAGATGTCCAGAGCTGTCTAGAGCTGTCCAGAGATGTCCAGAGCTGTCCAGAGATGTCCAGAGATGTCCAGAGCTGTCTAGAGATGTCCAGAGATGTCCAGAGATGTCCAGAGATGTCCAGAGCTGTCTAGAGATGTCCAGAGCTGTCTAGAGATGTCCAGAGATGTCCAGAGATGTCCAGAGATGTCCAGAGCTGTCCAGAGCTGTCCAGAGCTGTCCAGAGATGTCCAGAGCTGTCTAGAGATGTCCAGAGATGTCTAGAGATGTCCAGAGCTGTCCAGAGATGTCCAGAGATGTCTAGAGCTGTCTAGAGATGTCTAGAGATGTCCAGAGATGTCCAGAGATGTCCAGAGATGTCTAGAGATGTCCAGAGATGTCCAGAGATGTCCAGAGCTGTCTAGAGATGTCCAGAGATGTCCAGAGATGTCCAGAGATGTCTAGAGATGTCCAGAGCTGTCCAGAGATGTCTAAAGATGTCCAGAGATGTCCAGAGCTGTCCAGAGCTGTCCAGAGATGTCCAGAGCTGTCCAGAGATGACCAGAGATGTCCACAGCTGTCTAGAGATGTCCAGAGATGTCCAGAGATGTCCAGAGATGTCCAGAGATGTCCAGAGATGTCTAGAGATGTCCAGAGCTGTCTAGAGATGTCTAGAGATGTCCAGAGATGTCTAGAGATGTCCAGAGATGTCTAGAGATGTCCAGAGATGTCCAGAGATGTCCAGAGCACTCAAGAGCTGTCCAGAGAAGTCCAGAGATGTCCAGAGCTGTCTAGAGCTGTCCAGAGATGTCCAGAGCTGTCCAGAGATGTCTAGAGATGTCCAGAGCTGTCTAGAGATGTCCAGAGATGTCCAGAGATGTCCAGAGATGTCCAGAGCTGTCTAGAGATGTCCAGAGATGTCCAGAGATGTCCAGAGATGTCCAGAGCTGTCTAGAGATGTCCAGAGATGTCTAGAGATGTCCAGAGCTGTCCAGAGATGTCCAGAGATGTCTAGAGCTGTCTAGAGATGTCCAGAGATGTCCAGAGCTGTCTAGAGCTGTCTAGAGATGTCCAGAGATGTCCAGAGATGTCCAGAGCTGTCTAGAGATGTCCAGAGATGTCCAGAGCTGTCTAGAGATGTCCAGAGATGTCTAGAGCTGTCTAGAGATGTCCAGAGATGTCCAGAGCTGTCTAGAGCTGTCTAGAGATGTCCAGAGATGTCCAGAGATGTCCAGAGCTGTCTAGAGATGTCCAGAGATGTCTAGAGCTGTCTAGAGATGTCCAGAGATGTCTAGAGCTGTCTAGAGATGTCCAGAGATGTCCAGAGATGTCCAGAGCACTCAAGAGCTGTCCAGAGATGTCCAGAGATGTCCAGAGCTGTCTAGAGCTGTCCAGAGATGTCCAGAGCTGTCCAGAGATGTCTAGAGATGTCCAGAGCTGTCTGGAGATGTCCAGAGATGTCCAGAGATGTCCAGAGATGTCCAGAGCTGTCTAGAGATGTCCTTCTCTGTCCAGAGATGTCCAGAGATGTCCAGAGCTGTCTAGAGATGTCCAGAGATGTCTAGAGCTGTCCAGAGCTGTCCAGAGATGTCCAGAGATGTCCAGAGATGTCCAGAGCTGTCTAGAGCTGTCCAGAGATGTCCAGAGCTGTCCAGAGATGTCTAGAGATGTCCAGAGCTGTCTAGAGATGTCCAGAGATGTCCAGAGATGTCCAGAGATGTCCAGAGCTGTCTAGAGATGTCCTTCTCTGTCCAGAGATGTCCAGAGATGTCCAGAGCTGTCTAGAGATGTCCAGAGATGTCCAGAGATGTCCAGAGCACTCAAGAGCTGTCCAGAGATGTCCAGAGATGTCCAGAGCTGTCTAGAGCTGTCCAGAGATGTCCAGAGCTGTCCAGAGATGTCCAGAGATGTCCAGAGCTGTCTAGAGATGTCCAGAGATGTCCAGAGATGTCCAGAGATGTCCAGAGCTGTCTAGAGATGTCCAGAGCTGTCTAGAGATGTCCAGAGATGTCCAGAGATGTCCAGAGATGTCCAGAGCTGTCCAGAGCTGTCCAGAGCTGTCCAGAGATGTCCAGAGCTGTCTAGAGATGTCCAGAGATGTCTAGAGATGTCCAGAGCTGTCCAGAGATGTCCAGAGATGTCTAGAGATGTCTAGAGATGTCTAGAGATGTCCAGAGATGTCCAGAGATGTCCAGAGATGTCTAGAGATGTCCAGAGATGTCCAGAGATGTCCAGAGCTGTCTAGAGATGTCCAGAGATGTCCAGAGATGTCCAGAGATGTCTAGAGATGTCCAGAGCTGTCCAGAGATGTCTAAAGATGTCCAGAGATGTCCAGAGCTGTCCAGAGCTGTCCAGAGATGTCCAGAGCTGTCCAGAGATGACCAGAGATGTCCACAGCTGTCTAGAGATGTCCAGAGATGTCCAGAGATGTCCAGAGATGTCCAGAGATGTCCAGAGATGTCTAGAGATGTCCAGAGCTGTCTAGAGATGTCTAGAGATGTCCAGAGATGTCCAGAGATGTCTAGAGATGTCCAGAGATGTCTAGAGATGTCCAGAGATGTCCAGAGATGTCCAGAGCACTCAAGAGCTGTCCAGAGAAGTCCAGAGATGTCCAGAGCTGTCTAGAGCTGTCCAGAGATGTCCAGAGCTGTCCAGAGATGTCTAGAGATGTCCAGAGCTGTCTAGAGATGTCCAGAGATGTCCAGAGATGTCCAGAGCTGTCTAGAGATGTCCAGAGATGTCCAGAGATGTCCAGAGCTGTCCAGAGCTGTCCAGAGCTGTCCAGAGATGTCCAGAGCTGTCTAGAGATGTCCAGAGATGTCTAGAGATGTCCAGAGCTGTCCAGAGATGTCCAGAGATGTCTAGAGCTGTCTAGAGATGTCCAGAGATGTCCAGAGCTGTCTAGAGCTGTCTAGAGATGTCCAGAGATGTCCAGAGATGTCCAGAGCTGTCTAGAGATGTCCAGAGATGTCCAGAGCTGTCTAGAGATGTCCAGAGATGTCTAGAGCTGTCTAGAGATGTCCAGAGATGTCCAGAGCTGTCTAGAGCTGTCTAGAGATGTCCAGAGATGTCCAGAGATGTCCAGAGCTGTCTAGAGATGTCCAGAGATGTCTAGAGCTGTCTAGAGATGTCCAGAGATGTCCAGAGCTGTCTAGAGCTGTCCAGAGATGTCCAGAGCTGTCCAGAGATGTCTAGAGATGTCCAGAGCTGTCTAGAGATGTCCAGAGATGTCCAGAGATGTCCAGAGATGTCCAGAGCTGTCTAGAGATGTCCAGAGCTGTCTAGAGATGTCCAGAGATGTCCAGAGATGTCCAGAGATGTCCAGAGCTGTCTAGAGATGTCCAGAGATGTCTAGAGATGTCCAGAGCTGTCCAGAGATGTCCAGAGATGTCTAGAGCTGTCTAGAGATGTCCAGAGATGTCCAGAGCTGTCTAGAGCTGTCTAGAGATGTCCAGAGATGTCCAGAGATGTCCAGAGCTGTCTAGAGATGTCCAGAGATGTCCAGAGCTGTCTAGAGATGTCCAGAGATGTCTAGAGCTGTCTAGAGATGTCCAGAGATGTCCAGAGCTGTCTAGAGCTGTCTAGAGATGTCCAGAGATGTCCAGAGATGTCCAGAGCTGTCTAGAGATGTCCAGAGATGTCTAGAGCTGTCTAGAGATGTCCAGAGATGTCTAGAGCTGTCTAGAGATGTCCAGAGATGTCCAGAGCACTCAAGAGCTGTCCAGAGATGTCCAGAGATGTCCAGAGCTGTCTAGAGCTGTCCAGAGATGTCCAGAGCTGTCCAGAGATGTCTAGAGATGTCCAGAGCTGTCTAGAGATGTCCAGAGATGTCCAGAGATGTCCAGAGATGTCCAGAGCTGTCTAGAGATGTCCTTCTCTGTCCAGAGATGTCCAGAGATGTCCAGAGCTGTCTAGAGATGTCCAGAGATGTCTAGAGCTGTCCAGAGCTGTCCAGAGATGTCCAGAGATGTCCAGAGATGTCCAGAGCTGTCTAGAGCTGTCCAGAGATGTCCAGAGCTGTCCAGAGATGTCTAGAGATGTCCAGAGCTGTCTAGAGATGTCCAGAGATGTCCAGAGATGTCCAGAGATGTCCAGAGCTGTCTAGAGATGTCCTTCTCTGTCCAGAGATGTCCAGAGATGTCCAGAGCTGTCTAGAGATGTCCAGAGATGTCTAGAGCTGTCCAGAGCTGTCCAGAGATGTCCAGAGATGTCCAGAGATGTCCAGAGCTGTCTAGAGCTGTCCAGAGATGTCCAGAGCTGTCCAGAGATGTCTAGAGATGTCCAGAGCTGTCTAGAGATGTCCAGAGATGTCCAGAGATGTCCAGAGATGTCCAGAGCTGTCTAGAGATGTCCTTCTCTGTCCAGAGATGTCCAGAGATGTCCAGAGCTGTCTAGAGATGTCCAGAGATGTCTAGAGCTGTCTAGAGATGTCCAGAGATGTCCAGAGCTGTCTAGAGCTGTCCAGAGCTGTCCAGAGATGTCCAGAGCTGTCTAGAGATGTCCAGAGATGTCTAGAGATGTCCAGAGCTGTCCAGAGATGTCCAGAGATGTCTAGAGCTGTCTAGAGATGTCCAGAGATGTCCAGAGCTGTCTAGAGCTGTCTAGAGATGTCCAGAGATGTCCAGAGATGTCCAGAGATGTCTAGAGCTGTCTGAGAGAGATGTCCAGAGCTGTCCAGAGCTGTCCAGAGCTGTCCAGAGATGTCCAGAGCTGTCTAGAGATGTCCAGAGATGTCTAGAGATGTCCAGAGCTGTCCAGAGATGTCCAGAGATGTCTAGAGCTGTCTAGAGATGTCCAGAGATGTCCAGAGCTGTCTAGAGCTGTCTAGAGATGTCCAGAGATGTCCAGAGATGTCCAGAGCTGTCTAGAGATGTCCAGAGATGTCCAGAGCTGTCTAGAGATGTCCAGAGATGTCTAGAGCTGTCTAGAGATGTCCAGAGATGTCCAGAGCTGTCTAGAGCTGTCTAGAGATGTCCAGAGATGTCCAGAGCTGTCTAGAGCTGTCTAGAGATGTCCAGAGATGTCCAGAGATGTCCAGAGCTGTCTAGAGATGTCCAGAGATGTCTAGAGCTGTCTAGAGATGTCCAGAGATGTCTAGAGATGTCCAGAGATGTCCAGAGATGTCCAGAGCACTCAAGAGCTGTCCAGAGATGTCCAGAGATGTCCAGAGCTGTCTAGAGCTGTCCAGAGATGTCCAGAGCTGTCCAGAGATGTCTAGAGATGTCCAGAGCTGTCTAGAGATGTCCAGAGATGTCCAGAGATGTCCAGAGATGTCCAGAGCTGTCTAGAGATGTCCTTCTCTGTCCAGAGATGTCCAGAGATGTCCAGAGCTGTCTAGAGATGTCCAGAGATGTCTAGAGCTGTCTAGAGATGTCCAGAGATGTCCAGAGCTGTCTAGAGCTGTCTAGAGATGTCTAGAGCTGTCCAGAGATGTCTAGAGATGTCCAGAGATGTCTAGAGATGTCCAGAGATGTCCAGAGATGTCCAGAGCACTCAAGAGCTGTCCAGAGATGTCCAGAGATGTCCAGAGCAGTCTAGAGCTGTCCAGAGATGTCCAGAGCTGTCCAGAGATGTCTAGAGATGTCCAGAGCTGTCTAGAGATGTCCAGAGATGTCCAGAGATGTCCAGAGATGTCCAGAGCTGTCTAGAGATGTCCTTCTCTGTCCAGAGATGTCCAGAGATGTCCAGAGCTGTCTAGAGATGTCCAGAGATGTCTAGAGCTGTCTAGAGATGTCCAGAGATGTCCAGAGCTGTCTAGAGCTGTCTAGAGATGTCTAGAGCTGTCCAGAGATGTCTAGGGATGTCCAGAGATGTCTAGAGATGTCCAGAGATGTCCAGAGATGTCCAGAGCACTCAAGAGCTGTCCAGAGATGTCCAGAGATGTCCAGAGCTGTCTAGAGCTGTCCAGAGATGTCCAGAGCTGTCCAGAGATGTCCAGAGATGTCCAGAGCTGTCTAGAGATGTCCAGAGATGTCCAGAGATGTCCAGAGATGTCCAGAGCTGTCTAGAGATGTCCAGAGCTGTCTAGAGATGTCCAGAGATGTCCAGAGATGTCCAGAGATGTCTAGAGATGTCCAGAGATGTCCAGAGATGTCCAGAGCTGTCTAGAGATGTCCAGAGATGTCCAGAGATGTCCAGAGATGTCCAGAGATGTCTAGAGATGTCCAGAGCTGTCCAGAGATGTCTAAAGATGTCCAGAGATGTCCAGAGCTGTCCAGAGCTGTCCAGAGATGTCCAGAGCTGTCCAGAGATGACCAGAGATGTCCACAGCTGTCTAGAGATGTCCAGAGATGTCCAGAGATGTCCAGAGATGTCCAGAGATGTCCAGAGATGTCTAGAGATGTCCAGAGCTGTCTAGAGATGTCTAGAGATGTCCAGAGATGTCTAGAGATGTCCAGAGATGTCCAGAGCACTCAAGAGCTGTCCAGAGATGTCCAGAGATGTCCAGAGCTGTCTAGAGCTGTCCAGAGATGTCCAGAGCTGTCCAGAGATGTCCAGAGATGTCCAGAGCTGTCCAGAGATGTCTAGAGATGTCCAGAGCTGTCTAGAGATGTCCAGAGATGTCCAGAGATGTCCAGAGATGTCCAGAGATGTCCAGAGATGTCCAGAGCTGTCCAGAGCTGTCCAGAGCTGTCCAGAGATGTCCAGAGATGTCCAGAGATGTCTAAAGATGTCCAGAGATGTCCAGAGATGTCCAGAGCACTCAAGAGCTGTCCAGAGATGTCTAGAGCTGTCTAGAGATGTCCAGAGATGTCCAGAGATGTCCAGAGATGTCTAGAGATGTCCAGAGATGTCCAGAGATGTCCAGAGATGTCCAGAGATGTCCAGAGATGTCTAGAGATGTCCAGAGCTGTCCAGAGATGTTTAGAGATGTCCAGAGATGTCCAGAGATGTCCAGAGCTGTCTAGAGATGTCCAGAGATGTCCAGAGATGTCCAGAGCTGTCCAGAGATGTCCAGAGATGTCCAGAGATGTCCAGAGCTGTCCAGAGATGTCCAGAGATGTCCAGAGCTGTCCAGAGCTGTCCAGAGCTGTCCAGAGATGTCCAGAGCTGTCTAGAGATGTCCAGAGATGTCTAGAGATGTCCAGAGCTGTCCAGAGATGTCCAGAGATGTCTAGAGCTGTCTAGAGATGTCCAGAGATGTCCAGAGCTGTCTAGAGCTGTCTAGAGATGTCCAGAGATGTCCAGAGATGTCCAGAGCTGTCTAGAGATGTCCAGAGATGTCCAGAGCTGTCTAGAGATGTCCAGAGATGTCTAGAGCTGTCTAGAGATGTCCAGAGATGTCCAGAGCTGTCTAGAGCTGTCTAGAGATGTCCAGAGATGTCCAGAGATGTCCAGAGCTGTCTAGAGATGTCCAGAGATGTCTAGAGCTGTCTAGAGATGTCCAGAGATGTCCAGAGCTGTCTAGAGCTGTCCAGAGATGTCCAGAGCTGTCCAGAGATGTCTAGAGATGTCCAGAGCTGTCTAGAGATGTCCAGAGATGTCCAGAGATGTCCAGAGATGTCCAGAGCTGTCTAGAGATGTCCAGAGCTGTCTAGAGATGTCCAGAGATGTCCAGAGATGTCCAGAGATGTCCAGAGCTGTCTAGAGATGTCCAGAGATGTCTAGAGATGTCCAGAGCTGTCCAGAGATGTCCAGAGATGTCTAGAGCTGTCTAGAGATGTCCAGAGATGTCCAGAGCTGTCTAGAGCTGTCTAGAGATGTCCAGAGATGTCCAGAGATGTCCAGAGCTGTCTAGAGATGTCCAGAGATGTCCAGAGCTGTCTAGAGATGTCCAGAGATGTCTAGAGCTGTCTAGAGATGTCCAGAGATGTCCAGAGCTGTCTAGAGCTGTCTAGAGATGTCCAGAGATGTCCAGAGATGTCCAGAGCTGTCTAGAGATGTCCAGAGATGTCTAGAGCTGTCTAGAGATGTCCAGAGATGTCTAGAGCTGTCTAGAGATGTCCAGAGATGTCCAGAGATGTCCAGAGCACTCAAGAGCTGTCCAGAGATGTCCAGAGATGTCCAGAGCTGTCTAGAGCTGTCCAGAGATGTCCAGAGCTGTCCAGAGATGTCTAGAGATGTCCAGAGCTGTCTAGAGATGTCCAGAGATGTCCAGAGATGTCCAGAGATGTCCAGAGCTGTCTAGAGATGTCCTTCTCTGTCCAGAGATGTCCAGAGATGTCCAGAGCTGTCTAGAGATGTCCAGAGATGTCTAGAGCTGTCCAGAGCTGTCCAGAGATGTCCAGAGATGTCCAGAGATGTCCAGAGCTGTCTAGAGCTGTCCAGAGATGTCCAGAGCTGTCCAGAGATGTCTAGAGATGTCCAGAGCTGTCTAGAGATGTTCAGAGATGTCCAGAGATGTCCAGAGATGTCCAGAGCTGTCTAGAGATGTCCTTCTCTGTCCAGAGATGTCCAGAGATGTCCAGAGCTGTCTAGAGATGTCCAGAGATGTCTAGAGCTGTCCAGAGCTGTCCAGAGATGTCCAGAGCTGTCCAGAGATGTCCAGAGATGTCCAGAGCTGTCTAGAGATGTCCAGAGATGTCCAGAGATGTCCAGAGATGTCCAGAGCTGTCTAGAGATGTCCAGAGCTGTCTAGAGATGTCCAGAGATGTCCAGAGATGTCCAGAGATGTCTAGAGATGTCCAGAGATGTCCAGAGATGTCCAGAGCTGTCTAGAGATGTCCAGAGATGTCCAGAGATGTCCAGAGATGTCCAGAGATGTCTAGAGATGTCCAGAGCTGTCCAGAGATGTCTAGAGATGTCCAGAGATGTCCAGAGCTGTCCAGAGCTGTCCAGAGATGTCCAGAGCTGTCCAGAGATGACCAGAGATGTCCACAGCTGTCTAGAGATGTCCAGAGATGTCCAGAGATGTCCAGAGATGTCCAGAGATGTCCAGAGATGTCTAGAGATGTCCAGAGCTGTCTAGAGATGTCTAGAGATGTCCAGAGATGTCTAGAGATGTCCAGAGATGTCCAGAGCACTCAAGAGCTGTCCAGAGATGTCCAGAGATGTCCAGAGCTGTCTAGAGCTGTCCAGAGATGTCCAGAGCTGTCCAGAGATGTCCAGAGATGTCCAGAGCTGTCCAGAGATGTCTAGAGATGTCCAGAGCTGTCTAGAGATGTCCAGAGATGTCCAGAGATGTCCAGAGATGTCCAGAGATGTCCAGAGATGTCCAGAGCTGTCCAGAGCTGTCCAGAGCTGTCCAGAGATGTCCAGAGATGTCCAGAGATGTCTAAAGATGTCCAGAGATGTCCAGAGATGTCCAGAGCACTCAAGAGCTGTCCAGAGATGTCTAGAGCTGTCTAGAGATGTCCAGAGATGTCCAGAGATGTCCAGAGATGTCTAGAGATGTCCAGAGATGTCCAGAGATGTCCAGAGATGTCCAGAGATGTCCAGAGATGTCTAGAGATGTCCAGAGCTGTCCAGAGATGTTTAGAGATGTCCAGAGATGTCCAGAGATGTCCAGAGCTGTCTAGAGATGTCCAGAGATGTCCAGAGATGTCCAGAGCTGTCCAGAGATGTCCAGAGATGTCCAGAGATGTCCAGAGCTGTCCAGAGATGTCCAGAGATGTCCAGAGCTGTCCAGAGCTGTCCAGAGCTGTCCAGAGATGTCCAGAGCTGTCTAGAGATGTCCAGAGATGTCTAGAGATGTCCAGAGCTGTCCAGAGATGTCCAGAGATGTCTAGAGCTGTCTAGAGATGTCCAGAGATGTCCAGAGCTGTCTAGAGCTGTCTAGAGATGTCCAGAGATGTCCAGAGATGTCCAGAGCTGTCTAGAGATGTCCAGAGATGTCCAGAGCTGTCTAGAGATGTCCAGAGATGTCTAGAGCTGTCTAGAGATGTCCAGAGATGTCCAGAGCTGTCTAGAGCTGTCTAGAGATGTCCAGAGATGTCCAGAGATGTCCAGAGCTGTCTAGAGATGTCCAGAGATGTCTAGAGCTGTCTAGAGATGTCCAGAGATGTCCAGAGCTGTCTAGAGCTGTCCAGAGATGTCCAGAGCTGTCCAGAGATGTCTAGAGATGTCCAGAGCTGTCTAGAGATGTCCAGAGATGTCCAGAGATGTCCAGAGATGTCCAGAGCTGTCTAGAGATGTCCAGAGCTGTCTAGAGATGTCCAGAGATGTCCAGAGATGTCCAGAGATGTCCAGAGCTGTCTAGAGATGTCCAGAGATGTCTAGAGATGTCCAGAGCTGTCCAGAGATGTCCAGAGATGTCTAGAGCTGTCTAGAGATGTCCAGAGATGTCCAGAGCTGTCTAGAGCTGTCTAGAGATGTCCAGAGATGTCCAGAGATGTCCAGAGCTGTCTAGAGATGTCCAGAGATGTCCAGAGCTGTCTAGAGATGTCCAGAGATGTCTAGAGCTGTCTAGAGATGTCCAGAGATGTCCAGAGCTGTCTAGAGCTGTCTAGAGATGTCCAGAGATGTCCAGAGATGTCCAGAGCTGTCTAGAGATGTCCAGAGATGTCTAGAGCTGTCTAGAGATGTCCAGAGATGTCTAGAGCTGTCTAGAGATGTCCAGAGATGTCCAGAGATGTCCAGAGCACTCAAGAGCTGTCCAGAGATGTCCAGAGATGTCCAGAGCTGTCTAGAGCTGTCCAGAGATGTCCAGAGCTGTCCAGAGATGTCTAGAGATGTCCAGAGCTGTCTAGAGATGTCCAGAGATGTCCAGAGATGTCCAGAGATGTCCAGAGCTGTCTAGAGATGTCCTTCTCTGTCCAGAGATGTCCAGAGATGTCCAGAGCTGTCTAGAGATGTCCAGAGATGTCTAGAGCTGTCCAGAGCTGTCCAGAGATGTCCAGAGATGTCCAGAGATGTCCAGAGCTGTCTAGAGCTGTCCAGAGATGTCCAGAGCTGTCCAGAGATGTCTAGAGATGTCCAGCGCTGTCTAGAGATGTTCAGAGATGTCCAGAGATGTCCAGAGATGTCCAGAGCTGTCTAGAGATGTCCTTCTCTGTCCAGAGATGTCCAGAGATGTCCAGAGCTGTCTAGAGATGTCCAGAGATGTCTAGAGCTGTCCAGAGCTGAGATGTCCAGAGATGTCCAGAGCTGTCTAGAGCTGTCCAGAGATGTCCAGAGCTGTCCAGAGATGTCTAGAGATGTCCAGAGCTGTCTAGAGATGTCCAGAGATGTCCAGAGATGTCCAGAGATGTCCAGAGCTGTCTAGAGATGTCCTTCTCTGTCCAGAGATGTCCAGAGATGTCCAGAGCTGTCTAGAGATGTCCAGAGATGTCTAGAGCTGTCTAGAGATGTCCAGAGATGTCCAGAGCTGTCTAGAGCTGTCCAGAGCTGTCCAGAGATGTCCAGAGCTGTCTAGAGATGTCCAGAGATGTCTAGAGATGTCCAGAGCTGTCCAGAGATGTCCAGAGATGTCTAGAGCTGTCTAGAGATGTCCAGAGATGTCCAGAGCTGTCTAGAGCTGTCTAGAGATGTCCAGAGATGTCCAGAGATGTCCAGAGATGTCTAGAGCTGTCTAGAGATGTCCAGAGATGTCCAGAGCTGTCCAGAGCTGTCCAGAGCTGTCCAGAGATGTCCAGAGCTGTCTAGAGATGTCCAGAGATGTCTAGAGATGTCCAGAGCTGTCCAGAGATGTCCAGAGATGTCTAGAGCTGTCTAGAGATGTCCAGAGATGTCCAGAGCTGTCTAGAGCTGTCTAGAGATGTCCAGAGATGTCCAGAGATGTCCAGAGCTGTCTAGAGATGTCCAGAGATGTCCAGAGCTGTCTAGAGATGTCCAGAGATGTCTAGAGCTGTCTAGAGATGTCCAGAGATGTCCAGAGCTGTCTAGAGCTGTCTAGAGATGTCCAGAGATGTCCAGAGCTGTCTAGAGCTGTCTAGAGATGTCCAGAGATGTCCAGAGATGTCCAGAGCTGTCTAGAGATGTCCAGAGATGTCTAGAGCTGTCTAGAGATGTCCAGAGATGTCTAGAGATGTCCAGAGATGTCCAGAGATGTCCAGAGCACTCAAGAGCTGTCCAGAGATGTCCAGAGATGTCCAGAGCTGTCTAGAGCTGTCCAGAGATGTCCAGAGCTGTCCAGAGATGTCTAGAGATGTCCAGAGCTGTCTAGAGATGTCCAGAGATGTCCAGAGATGTCCAGAGATGTCCAGAGCTGTCTAGAGATGTCCTTCTCTGTCCAGAGATGTCCAGAGATGTCCAGAGCTGTCTAGAGATGTCCAGAGATGTCTAGAGCTGTCTAGAGATGTCCAGAGATGTCCAGAGCTGTCTAGAGCTGTCTAGAGATGTCTAGAGCTGTCCAGAGATGTCTAGAGATGTCCAGAGATGTCTAGAGATGTCCAGAGATGTCCAGAGATGTCCAGAGCACTCAAGAGCTGTCCAGAGATGTCCAGAGATGTCCAGAGCAGTCTAGAGCTGTCCAGAGATGTCCAGAGATGTCCAGAGATGTCTAGAGATGTCCAGAGCTGTCTAGAGATGTCCAGAGATGTCCAGAGATGTCCAGAGATGTCCAGAGCTGTCTAGAGATGTCCTTCTCTGTCCAGAGATGTCCAGAGATGTCCAGAGCTGTCTAGAGATGTCCAGAGATGTCTAGAGCTGTCTAGAGATGTCCAGAGATGTCCAGAGCTGTCTAGAGCTGTCTAGAGATGTCTAGAGCTGTCCAGAGATGTCTAGAGATGTCCAGAGATGTCTAGAGATGTCCAGAGATGTCCAGAGATGTCCAGAGCACTCAAGAGCTGTCCAGAGATGTCCAGAGATGTCCAGAGCTGTCTAGAGCTGTCCAGAGATGTCCAGAGCTGTCCAGAGATGTCCAGAGATGTCCAGAGCTGTCTAGAGATGTCCAGAGATGTCCAGAGATGTCCAGAGATGTCCAGAGCTGTCTAGAGATGTCCAGAGCTGTCTAGAGATGTCCAGAGATGTCCAGAGATGTCCAGAGATGTCCAGAGCTGTCCAGAGCTGTCCAGAGCTGTCCAGAGATGTCCAGAGCTGTCTAGAGATGTCCAGAGATGTCTAGAGATGTCCAGAGCTGTCCAGAGATGTCCAGAGATGTCTAGAGCTGTCTAGAGATGTCTAGAGATGTCCAGAGATGTCCAGAGATGTCCAGAGATGTCTAGAGATGTCCAGAGATGTCCAGAGATGTCCAGAGCTGTCTAGAGATGTCCAGAGATGTCCAGAGATGTCCAGAGATGTCCAGAGATGTCTAGAGATGTCCAGAGCTGTCCAGAGATGTCTAAAGATGTCCAGAGATGTCCAGAGCTGTCCAGAGCTGTCCAGAGATGTCCAGAGCTGTCCAGAGATGACCAGAGATGTCCACAGCTGTCTAGAGATGTCCAGAGATGTCCAGAGATGTCCAGAGATGTCCAGAGATGTCCAGAGATGTCTAGAGATGTCCAGAGCTGTCTAGAGATGTCTAGAGATGTCCAGAGATGTCTAGAGATGTCCAGAGATGTCCAGAGCACTCAAGAGCTGTCCAGAGATGTCCAGAGATGTCCAGAGCTGTCTAGAGCTGTCCAGAGATGTCCAGAGCTGTCCAGAGATGTCCAGAGATGTCCAGAGCTGTCCAGAGATGTCTAGAGATGTCCAGAGCTGTCTAGAGATGTCCAGAGATGTCCAGAGATGTCCAGAGATGTCCAGAGATGTCCAGAGATGTCCAGAGCTGTCCAGAGCTGTCCAGAGCTGTCCAGAGATGTCCAGAGATGTCCAGAGATGTCTAAAGATGTCCAGAGATGTCCAGAGATGTCCAGAGCACTCAAGAGCTGTCCAGAGATGTCTAGAGCTGTCTAGAGATGTCCAGAGATGTCCAGAGATGTCCAGAGATGTCTAGAGATGTCCAGAGATGTCCAGAGATGTCCAGAGATGTCCAGAGATGTCCAGAGATGTCTAGAGATGTCCAGAGCTGTCCAGAGATGTTTAGAGATGTCCAGAGATGTCCAGAGATGTCCAGAGCTGTCTAGAGATGTCCAGAGATGTCCAGAGATGTCCAGAGCTGTCCAGAGATGTCCAGAGATGTCCAGAGATGTCCAGAGCTGTCTAGAGATGTCCAGAGATGTCCAGAGATGTCCAGAGCACTCAAGAGCTGTCCAGAGATGTCTAGAGCTGTCTAGAGATGTCCAGAGATGTCCAGAGATGTCTAGAGATGTCCAGAGATGTCCAGAGATGTCCAGAGCTGTCTAGAGATGTCCAGAGATGTCCAGAGATGTCCAGAGATGTCCAGAGATGTCTAAAGATGTCCAGAGATGTCCAGAGATGTCCAGAGATGTCTAAAGATGTCCAGAGATGTCCAGAGATGTCCAGAGCACTCAAGAGCTGTCCAGAGATGTCTAGAGCTGTCTAGAGATGTCCAGAGATGTCCAGAGATGTCCAGAGATGTCTAGAGATGTCCAGAGATGTCCAGAGATGTCCAGAGCTGTCTAGAGATGTCCAGAGATGTCCAGAGATGTCCAGAGATGTCCAGAGATGTCTAGAGATGTCCAGAGCTGTCCAGAGATGTCTAAAGATGTCCAGAGATGTCCAGAGCTGTCCAGAGCTGTCCAGAGATGTCCAGAGCTGTCCAGAGATGTCCAGAGATGTCCACAGCTGTCTAGAGATGTCCAGAGATGTCCAGAGATGTCCAGAGATGTCCAGAGATGTCCAGAGATGTCTAGAGATGTCCAGAGCTGTCTAGAGATGTCTAGAGATGTCCAGAGATGTCCAGAGATGTCCAGAGATGTCCAGAGATGTCCAGAGATGTCTAGAGATGTCCAGAGCTGTCTAGAGATGTCCAGAGATGTCTAGAGATGTCCAGAGATGTCCAGAGATGTCTAGAGCTGTCTAGAGATGTCCAGAGATGTCCAGAGATGTCCAGAGATGTCTAAAGATGTCCAGAGATGTCCAGAGATGTCTAAAGATGTCCAGAGATGTCCAGAGATGTCCAGAGCACTCAAGAGCTGTCCAGAGATGTCTAGAGCTGTCTAGAGATGTCCAGAGATGTCCAGAGATGTCTAGAGATGTCCAGAGATGTCCAGAGATGTCCAGAGCTGTCTAGAGATGTCCAGAGATGTCCAGAGATGTCCAGAGATGTCTAGAGATGTCCAGAGATGTCCAGAGATGTCCAGAGCTGTCTAGAGATGTCCAGAGATGTCCAGAGATGTCCAGAGATGTCCAGAGATGTCTAGAGATGTCCAGAGCTGTCTAGAGATGTCTAGAGATGTCCAGAGATGTCCAGAGATGTCCAGAGATGTCCAGAGATGTCCAGAGCTGTCTAGAGATGACCAGAGCTGTCCAGAGATGTCCAGAGATGTCTAGAGATGTCCAGAGATGTCCAGAGATGTCTAGAGCTGTCTAGAGATGTCCAGAGCTGTCCAGAGATGTCCAGAGATGTCTAAAGATGTCCAGAGATGTCCAGAGATGTCCAGAGATGTCTAAAGATGTCCAGAGATGTCCAGAGATGTCCAGAGCACTCAAGAGCTGTCCAGAGATGTCTAGAGCTGTCTAGAGATGTCCAGAGATGTCCAGAGATGTCTAGAGATGTCCAGAGATGTCCAGAGATGTCCAGAGATGTCCAGAGATGTCCAGAGATGTCTAGAGATGTCCAGAGATGTCCAGAGATGTCTAGAGCTGTCTAGAGATGTCCAGAGCTGTCCAGAGATGTCCAGAGATGTCTAAAGATGTCCAGAGATGTCCAGAGATGTCCAGAGATGTCTAAAGATGTCCAGAGATGTCCAGAGATGTCCAGAGCACTCAAGAGCTGTCCAGAGATGTCTAGAGCTGTCTAGAGATGTCCAGAGATGTCCAGAGATGTCCAGAGATGTCTAGAGATGTCCAGAGATGTCCAGAGATGTCCAGAGATGTCCAGAGATGTCTAGAGATGTCCAGAGCTGTCCAGAGATGTTTAGAGATGTCCAGAGATGTCCAGAGATGTCCAGAGCTGTCTAGAGATGTCCAGAGATGTCCAGAGATGTCCAGAGCTGTCCAGAGATGTCCAGAGCTGTCCAGAGATGTCCAGAGATGTCCAGAGCTGTCTAGAGATGTCCAGAGATGTCCAGAGATGTCCAGAGATGTCCAGAGATGTCCAGAGATGTCTAGAGATGTCCAGAGCTGTCTAGAGATGTCTAGAGATGTCCAGAGATGTCCAGAGATGTCCAGAGATGTCTAGAGATGTCCAGAGATATCCAGAGATGTCCAGAGCTGTCTAGAGATGTCCAGAGATGTCCAGAGATGTCCAGAGATGTCCAGAGATGTCTAGAGATGTCCAGAGCTGTCCAGAGATGTCTAAAGATGTCCAGAGATGTCCAGAGCTGTCCAGAGCTGTCCAGAGATGTCCAGAGCTGTCCAGAGATGACCAGAGATGTCCACAGCTGTCTAGAGATGTCCAGAGATGTCCAGAGATGTCCAGAGATGTCCAGAGATGTCCAGAGATGTCTAGAGATGTCCAGAGCTGTCTAGAGATGTCTAGAGATGTCCAGAGATGTCCAGAGATGTCCAGAGATGTCCAGAGATGTCCAGAGATGTCCAGAGATGTCTAGAGATGTCCAGAGCTGTCTAGAGATGTCCAGAGATGTCTAGAGATGTCCAGAGATGTCCAGAGATGTCTAGAGCTGTCTAGAGATGTCCAGAGATGTCCAGAGATGTCCAGAGATGTCTAAAGATGTCCAGAGATGTCCAGAGATGTCTAAAGATGTCCAGAGATGTCCAGAGATGTCCAGAGCACTCAAGAGCTGTCCAGAGATGTCTAGAGCTGTCTAGAGATGTCCAGAGATGTCCAGAGATGTCTAGAGATGTCCAGAGATGTCCAGAGATGTCCAGAGCTGTCTAGAGATGTCCAGAGATGTCCAGAGATGTCCAGAGATGTCCAGAGATGTCTAGAGATGTCCAGAGATGTCCAGAGCTGTCTAGAGATGTCCAGAGATGTCCAGAGCTGTCTAGAGATGTCCAGAGATGTCCAGAGATGTCCAGAGCACTCAAGAGCTGTCCAGAGATGTCTAGAGCTGTCTAGAGATGTCCAGAGATGTCCAGAGATGTCTAGAGATGTCCAGAGATGTCCAGAGATGTCCAGAGCTGTCTAGAGATGTCCAGAGATGTCCAGAGATGTCCAGAGATGTCCAGAGATGTCTAAAGATGTCCAGAGATGTCCAGAGATGTCCAGAGATGTCTAAAGATGTCCAGAGATGTCCAGAGATGTCCAGAGCACTCAAGAGCTGTCCAGAGATGTCTAGAGCTGTCTAGAGATGTCCAGAGATGTCCAGAGATGTCCAGAGATGTCTAGAGATGTCCAGAGATGTCCAGAGATGTCCAGAGCTGTCTAGAGATGTCCAGAGATGTCCAGAGATGTCCAGAGATGTCCAGAGATGTCTAGAGATGTCCAGAGCTGTCCAGAGATGTCTAAAGATGTCCAGAGATGTCCAGAGCTGTCCAGAGCTGTCCAGAGATGTCCAGAGCTGTCCAGAGATGTCCAGAGATGTCCACAGCTGTCTAGAGATGTCCAGAGATGTCCAGAGATGTCCAGAGATGTCCAGAGATGTCCAGAGATGTCTAGAGATGTCCAGAGCTGTCTAGAGATGTCTAGAGATGTCCAGAGATGTCCAGAGATGTCCAGAGATGTCCAGAGATGTCCAGAGATGTCTAGAGATGTCCAGAGCTGTCTAGAGATGTCCAGAGATGTCTAGAGATGTCCAGAGATGTCCAGAGATGTCTAGAGCTGTCTAGAGATGTCCAGAGATGTCCAGAGATGTCCAGAGATGTCTAAAGATGTCCAGAGATGTCCAGAGATGTCTAAAGATGTCCAGAGATGTCCAGAGATGTCCAGAGCACTCAAGAGCTGTCCAGAGATGTCTAGAGCTGTCTAGAGATGTCCAGAGATGTCCAGAGATGTCTAGAGATGTCCAGAGATGTCCAGAGATGTCCAGAGCTGTCTAGAGATGTCCAGAGATGTCCAGAGATGTCCAGAGATGTCTAGAGATGTCCAGAGATGTCCAGAGATGTCCAGAGCTGTCTAGAGATGTCCAGAGATGTCCAGAGATGTCCAGAGATGTCCAGAGATGTCTAGAGATGTCCAGAGCTGTCTAGAGATGTCTAGAGATGTCCAGAGATGTCCAGAGATGTCCAGAGATGTCCAGAGATGTCCAGAGCTGTCTAGAGATGACCAGAGCTGTCCAGAGATGTCCAGAGATGTCTAGAGATGTCCAGAGATGTCCAGAGATGTCTAGAGCTGTCTAGAGATGTCCAGAGCTGTCCAGAGATGTCCAGAGATGTCTAAAGATGTCCAGAGATGTCCAGAGATGTCCAGAGATGTCTAAAGATGTCCAGAGATGTCCAGAGATGTCCAGAGCACTCAAGAGCTGTCCAGAGATGTCTAGAGCTGTCTAGAGATGTCCAGAGATGTCCAGAGATGTCCAGAGATGTCCAGAGATGTCTAGAGATGTCCAGAGATGTCCAGAGATGTCCAGAGATGTCTAGAGATGTCCAGAGATGTCCAGAGATGTCTAGAGCTGTCTAGAGATGTCCAGAGCTGTCCAGAGATGTCCAGAGATGTCTAGAGATGTCCAGAGATGTCCAGAGATGTCCAGAGCTGTCTAGAGATGTCCAGAGATGTCCAGAGATGTCCAGAGATGTCCAGAGATGTCTAGAGATGTCCAGAGATGTCCAGAGATGTCTAGAGCTGTCTAGAGATGTCCAGAGCTGTCCAGAGATGTCCAGAGATGTCTAAAGATGTCCAGAGATGTCCAGAGATGTCCAGAGATGTCTAAAGATGTCCAGAGATGTCCAGAGATGTCCAGAGCACTCAAGAGCTGTCCAGAGATGTCTAGAGCTGTCTAGAGATGTCCAGAGATGTCCAGAGATGTCCAGAGATGTCTAGAGATGTCCAGAGATGTCCAGAGATGTCCAGAGATGTCCAGAGATGTCCAGAGATGTCTAGAGATGTCCAGAGCTGTCCAGAGATGTTTAGAGATGTCCAGAGATGTCCAGAGATGTCCAGAGCTGTCTAGAGATGTCCAGAGATGTCCAGAGATGTCCAGAGCTGTCCAGAGATGTCCAGAGCTGTCCAGAGATGTCCAGAGATGTCCAGAGCTGTCTAGAGATGTCCAGAGATGTCCAGAGATGTCCAGAGATGTCCAGAGATGTCCAGAGATGTCTAGAGATGTCCAGAGCTGTCTAGAGATGTCTAGAGATGTCCAGAGATGTCCAGAGATGTCCAGAGATGTCTAGAGATGTCCAGAGATATCCAGAGATGTCCAGAGCTGTCTAGAGATGTCCAGAGATGTCCAGAGATGTCCAGAGATGTCCAGAGATGTCTAGAGATGTCCAGAGCTGTCCAGAGATGTCTAAAGATGTCCAGAGATGTCCAGAGCTGTCTAAAGATGTCCAGAGATGTCTAGAGCTGTCTAGAGATGTCCAGAGATGTCCAGAGATGTCCAGAGATGTCTAAAGATGTCCAGAGATGTCCAGAGATGTCTAAAGATGTCCAGAGATGTCCAGAGATGTCCAGAGCACTCAAGAGCTGTCCAGAGATGTCTAGAGCTGTCTAGAGATGTCCAGAGATGTCCAGAGATGTCTAGAGATGTCCAGAGATGTCCAGAGATGTCCAGAGCTGTCTAGAGATGTCCAGAGATGTCCAGAGATGTCCAGAGATGTCCAGAGATGTCTAGAGATGTCCAGAGATGTCCAGAGCTGTCTAGAGATGTCCAGAGATGTCCAGAGCTGTCTAGAGATGTCCAGAGATGTCCAGAGATGTCCAGAGCACTCAAGAGCTGTCCAGAGATGTCTAGAGCTGTCTAGAGATGTCCAGAGATGTCCAGAGATGTCTAGAGATGTCCAGAGATGTCCAGAGATGTCCAGAGCTGTCTAGAGATGTCCAGAGATGTCCAGAGATGTCCAGAGATGTCCAGAGATGTCTAAAGATGTCCAGAGATGTCCAGAGATGTCCAGAGATGTCTAAAGATGTCCAGAGATGTCCAGAGATGTCCAGAGCACTCAAGAGCTGTCCAGAGATGTCTAGAGCTGTCTAGAGATGTCCAGAGATGTCCAGAGATGTCCAGAGATGTCTAGAGATGTCCAGAGATGTCCAGAGATGTCCAGAGCTGTCTAGAGATGTCCAGAGATGTCCAGAGATGTCCAGAGATGTCCAGAGATGTCTAGAGATGTCCAGAGCTGTCCAGAGATGTCTAAAGATGTCCAGAGATGTCCAGAGCTGTCCAGAGCTGTCCAGAGATGTCCAGAGCTGTCCAGAGATGTCCAGAGATGTCCACAGCTGTCTAGAGATGTCCAGAGATGTCCAGAGATGTCCAGAGATGTCCAGAGATGTCCAGAGATGTCTAGAGATGTCCAGAGCTGTCTAGAGATGTCTAGAGATGTCCAGAGATGTCCAGAGATGTCCAGAGATGTCCAGAGATGTCCAGAGATGTCTAGAGATGTCCAGAGCTGTCTAGAGATGTCCAGAGATGTCTAGAGATGTCCAGAGATGTCCAGAGATGTCTAGAGCTGTCTAGAGATGTCCAGAGATGTCCAGAGATGTCCAGAGATGTCTAAAGATGTCCAGAGATGTCCAGAGATGTCTAAAGATGTCCAGAGATGTCCAGAGATGTCCAGAGCACTCAAGAGCTGTCCAGAGATGTCTAGAGCTGTCTAGAGATGTCCAGAGATGTCCAGAGATGTCTAGAGATGTCCAGAGATGTCCAGAGATGTCCAGAGCTGTCTAGAGATGTCCAGAGATGTCCAGAGATGTCCAGAGATGTCTAGAGATGTCCAGAGATGTCCAGAGATGTCCAGAGCTGTCTAGAGATGTCCAGAGATGTCCAGAGATGTCCAGAGATGTCCAGAGATGTCTAGAGATGTCCAGAGCTGTCTAGAGATGTCTAGAGATGTCCAGAGATGTCCAGAGATGTCCAGAGATGTCCAGAGATGTCCAGAGCTGTCTAGAGATGACCAGAGCTGTCCAGAGATGTCCAGAGATGTCTAGAGATGTCCAGAGATGTCCAGAGATGTCTAGAGCTGTCTAGAGATGTCCAGAGCTGTCCAGAGATGTCCAGAGATGTCTAAAGATGTCCAGAGATGTCCAGAGATGTCCAGAGATGTCTAAAGATGTCCAGAGATGTCCAGAGATGTCCAGAGCACTCAAGAGCTGTCCAGAGATGTCTAGAGCTGTCTAGAGATGTCCAGAGATGTCCAGAGATGTCCAGAGATGTCCAGAGATGTCTAGAGATGTCCAGAGATGTCCAGAGATGTCCAGAGATGTCTAGAGATGTCCAGAGATGTCCAGAGATGTCTAGAGCTGTCTAGAGATGTCCAGAGCTGTCCAGAGATGTCCAGAGATGTCTAGAGATGTCCAGAGATGTCCAGAGATGTCCAGAGCTGTCTAGAGATGTCCAGAGATGTCCAGAGATGTCCAGAGATGTCCAGAGATGTCTAGAGATGTCCAGAGATGTCCAGAGATGTCTAGAGCTGTCTAGAGATGTCCAGAGCTGTCCAGAGATGTCCAGAGATGTCTAAAGATGTCCAGAGATGTCCAGAGATGTCCAGAGATGTCTAAAGATGTCCAGAGATGTCCAGAGATGTCCAGAGCACTCAAGAGCTGTCCAGAGATGTCTAGAGCTGTCTAGAGATGTCCAGAGATGTCCAGAGATGTCCAGAGATGTCTAGAGATGTCCAGAGATGTCCAGAGATGTCCAGAGATGTCCAGAGATGTCCAGAGATGTCTAGAGATGTCCAGAGCTGTCCAGAGATGTTTAGAGATGTCCAGAGATGTCCAGAGATGTCCAGAGCTGTCTAGAGATGTCCAGAGATGTCCAGAGATGTCCAGAGCTGTCCAGAGATGTCCAGAGCTGTCCAGAGATGTCCAGAGATGTCCAGAGCTGTCTAGAGATGTCCAGAGATGTCCAGAGATGTCCAGAGATGTCCAGAGATGTCCAGAGATGTCTAGAGATGTCCAGAGCTGTCTAGAGATGTCTAGAGATGTCCAGAGATGTCCAGAGATGTCCAGAGATGTCTAGAGATGTCCAGAGATATCCAGAGATGTCCAGAGCTGTCTAGAGATGTCCAGAGATGTCCAGAGATGTCCAGAGATGTCCAGAGATGTCTAGAGATGTCCAGAGCTGTCCAGAGATGTCTAAAGATGTCCAGAGATGTCCAGAGCTGTCCAGAGCTGTCCAGAGATGTCCAGAGCTGTCCAGAGATGACCAGAGATGTCCACAGCTGTCTAGAGATGTCCAGAGATGTCCAGAGATGTCCAGAGATGTCCAGAGATGTCCAGAGATGTCTAGAGATGTCCAGAGCTGTCTAGAGATGTCTAGAGATGTCCAGAGATGTCCAGAGATGTCCAGAGATGTCCAGAGATGTCCAGAGATGTCCAGAGATGTCTAGAGATGTCCAGAGCTGTCTAGAGATGTCCAGAGATGTCTAGAGATGTCCAGAGATGTCCAGAGATGTCTAGAGCTGTCTAGAGATGTCCAGAGATGTCCAGAGATGTCCAGAGATGTCTAAAGATGTCCAGAGATGTCCAGAGATGTCTAAAGATGTCCAGAGATGTCCAGAGATGTCCAGAGCACTCAAGAGCTGTCCAGAGATGTCTAGAGCTGTCTAGAGATGTCCAGAGATGTCCAGAGATGTCTAGAGATGTCCAGAGATGTCCAGAGATGTCCAGAGCTGTCTAGAGATGTCCAGAGATGTCCAGAGATGTCCAGAGATGTCCAGAGATGTCTAGAGATGTCCAGAGATGTCCAGAGCTGTCTAGAGATGTCCAGAGATGTCCAGAGATGTCCAGAGATGTCCAGAGATGTCCAGAGATGTCTAGAGATGTCCAGAGCTGTCTAGAGATGTCTAGAGATGTCCAGAGATGTCCAGAGATGTCCAGAGATGTCCAGAGATGTCCAGAGATGTCCAGAGATGTCCAGAGCTGTCTAGAGATGACCAGAGCTGTCCAGAGATGTCCAGAGATGTCTAGAGATGTCCAGAGATGTCCAGAGATGTCTAGAGCTGTCTAGAGATGTCCAGAGCTGTCCAGAGATGTCCAGAGATGTCTAAAGATGTCCAGAGATGTCCAGAGATGTCCAGAGATGTCTAAAGATGTCCAGAGATGTCCAGAGATGTCCAGAGCACTCAAGAGCTGTCCAGAGATGTCTAGAGCTGTCTAGAGATGTCCAGAGATGTCCAGAGATGTCCAGAGATGTCTAGAGATGTCCAGAGATGTCCAGAGATGTCCAGAGATGTCCAGAGATGTCCAGAGATGTCTAGAGATGTCCAGAGCTGTCCAGAGATGTTTAGAGATGTCCAGAGATGTCCAGAGATGTCCAGAGCTGTCTAGAGATGTCCAGAGATGTCCAGAGATGTCCAGAGATGTCCAGAGCTGTCCAGAGATGTCCAGAGATGTCCAGAGCTGTCTAGAGATGTCCAGAGATGTCCAGAGATGTCCAGAGATGTCCAGAGATGTCTAGAGATGTCCAGAGCTGTCTAGAGATGTCTAGAGATGTCCAGAGATGTCCAGAGATGTCCAGAGATGTCCAGAGATGTCCAGAGATGTCCAGAGATGTCTAGAGATGTCCAGAGCTGTCTAGAGATGTCTAAAGATGTCCAGAGATGTCCAGAGATGTCCAGAGCACTCAAGAGCTGTCCAGAGATGTCTAGAGCTGTCTAGAGATTTCCAGAGATGTCCAGAGATGTCTAGAGATGTCCAGAGATGTCCAGAGATGTCCAGAGCTGTCTAGAGATGTCCAGAGATGTCCAGAGATGTCCAGAGATGTCCAGAGATGTCTAGAGATGTCCAGAGATGTCCAGAGATGTCTAGAGCTGTCTAGAGATGTCCAGAGCTGTCCAGAGATGTCCAGAGATGTCTAAAGATGTCCAGAGATGTCCAGAGATGTCCAGAGATGTCCAGAGATGTCCAGAGATGTCCAGAGCTGTCCAGAGCTGTCTAGAGATGTCCAGAGATGTCCAGAGATGTCCAGAGATGTCCAGAGCTGTCCAGAGATGTCCAGAGATGTCCAGAGCTGTCTAGAGATGTCCAGAGATGTCCAGAGATGTCCAGAGATGTCCAGAGATGTCCAGAGATGTCCAGAGATGTCTAGAGATGTCCAGAGCTGTCTAGAGATGTCTAGAGATGTCCAGAGATGTCCAGAGATGTCCAGAGATGTCCAGAGATGTCCAGAGATGTCTAGAGATGTCCAGAGATGTCCAGAGATGTCCAGAGATGTCTAGAGATGTCCAGAGATGTCTAAAGATGTCAATTTCCTGAGTGTGAGTGTGTGTTTTATAAGGCTAATAAACCACAAAATAAGGGATGATATTAACTACAAGATGTTAAACTCTCTCTCTCTCTCTCGTTGGGTTTGGGTTAGGTTTAGAAAAGGGATGATATTAACTACAAGATGTTAAACTCTCTCTCTCTCTCTCGTTGGGTTTGGGTTAGGTTTAGAAAAGGGATGATATTAACTACAAGATGTTATACTCTCTCTCTCTCTGTCGTTGGGTTCGGGTTAGGTTTAGAAAAGGGATGACATTAACTACAAGATGTTATACTCTCTCTCTCTCTGTCGTTGGGTTCGGGTTAGGTTTAGAAAAGGGATGATACAAACGATATAATGTTAAACTCTCTCTCTCTCTCTCTCTGTCGTTGGGTTAGGATTGGCTTTAGGGTATGAGAAAGGGATGATGTAAATTGTAAGATGTTAAACTCTCTCTCTCGTTGGGTTAGGGTTAGAAAGGGATGATATAAACTATACGTTTAAACTAAACTCTCCCTTTCTCGTTGATTGGAGAGATTTTGTCACGCCTGCTTTGACACGCTGGCCAGAGCTCAGGTCCCAACGGTTTGGCTATTATCCTCTAACCCAGTAGCCTTTTCACTCACACAGTGTGTGTGTAATGAGGTTTGGTTTGTTGGATATAACTGTAGAAGTCTGAAAATCTGGATACTCTTAACATTTCACTCTAATATACCGTACATCTACAGATACACACACCTTAAGCCTTCTAGATCCAGAGCTGTCTGATTCCTGAGTCAGACTGGTAACGATTTCAGATGTTTACAAAGGTCCTGGGGACGTCATGCCATCCTCAACGCTCACCAAAAAATGTACTAAACAGAATGCACAGCACTGTGCTCACAACTCTCAGAGCCAGAGCACACTTAGACCCCTGCACCATGCCTTCCCCAACCACAGCCCCAACCACAGCCCCAACCACAGCCCCAACCACAGCCCCAACCACAGCCCCAACCACAGCCCCAACCACAGCCCCAACCTTAACCACTTGGAATGAAAAACTAAATGTAACCCTTTGAGTTGCTTCTGTTTTAACCCTGAAACCACGCGGAATAAATGGGTCAAAAATCGATGTCCTTCCAATTACGTAAAATCCCGAAGTGAAACTATTAGATCAAGTTACACAAACACACAGCCATGTTGAGGTAGAACCTTCACACACAGCCATGTTGAGGTAGAACCTTCACACACAGCCATGTTGAGGTAGAACCTTCACACACAGCCATGTTGAGGTAGAACCTTCACACACAGCCATGTTGAGGTAGAACCTTCACACACAGCCATGTTGAGGTAGAACCTTCACACACAGCCATGTTGAGGTAGAACCTTCACACACAGCCATGTTGAGGTAGAACCTTCACACACAGCCATGTTGAGGTAGAACCTTCACACACAGCCATGTTGAGGTAGAACCTTCACACAGCCATGTTGAGGTAAAACCCTCCCACACAGCCATGTTGAGGTAGAACCTTCACACACAGCCATGTTGAGGTAGAACCTTCACACACAGCCATGTTGAGGTAGAACCTTCACACACAGCCATGTTGAGGTAGAACCTTCACACACAGCCATGTTGAGGTAGAACCATCACACACAACCATGTTGAGGTAGAACCTTCACACACAGCCATGTTGAGGTAGAACCTTCACACACAGCCATGTTGAGGTAGAACCTTCACACAGCCATGTTGAGGTAGAACCTTCACACACAGCCATGTTGAGGTAGAACCTTCACACACAGCCATGTTGAGGTAGAACCTTCACACAGCCATGTTGAGGTAGAACCTTCACACACAGCCATGTTGAGGTAGAACCTTCACACAGCCATGTTGAGGTAGAACCTTCACACACAGCCATGTTGAGGTAGAATCTTCACACACAGCCATGTTGAGGTAGAACCTTCACACACAGCCATGTTGAGGTAGAACCTTCACACAGCCATGTTGAGGTAGAACCTTCCCACACAGCCATGTTGAGGTAGAACCTTCACACACAGCCATGTTGAGGTAGAACCTTCACACACAGCCATGTTGAGGTAGAACCTTCACACACAGCCATGTTGAGGTAGAACCTTCACACACAGCCATGTTGAGGTAGAACCTTCACACACAACCATGTTGAGGTAGAACCTTCACACACAGCCATGTTGAGGTAGAACCTTCACACACAGCCATGTTGAGGTAGAACCTTCACACACAGCCATGTTGAGGTAGAACCTTCACACACAGCCATGTTGAGGTAGAACCTTCACACACAGCCATGTTGAGGTAGAACCTTCACACACAGCCATGTTGAGGTAGAACCTTCACACACAGCCATGTTGAGGTAGAACCTTCACACAGCCATGTTGAGGTAGAACCTTCACACACAGCCATGTTGAGGTAGAACCTTCACACACAGCCATGTTGAGGTAGAACCTTCACACACAGCCATGTTGAGGTAGAACCTTCACACACAGCCATGTTGAGGTAGAACCATCACACACAACCATGTTGAGGTAGAACCTTCACACACAGCCATGTTGAGGTAGAACCTTCACACACAGCCATGTTGAGGTAGAACCTTCACACAGCCATGTTGAGGTAGAACCTTCACACACAGCCATGTTGAGGTAGAACCTTCACACACAGCCATGTTGAGGTAGAACCTTCACACAGCCATGTTGAGGTAGAACCTTCACACACAGCCATGTTGAGGTAGAACCTTCACACAGCCATGTTGAGGTAGAACCTTCACACACAGCCATGTTGAGGTAGAATCTTCACACACAGCCATGTTGAGGTAGAACCTTCACACACAGCCATGTTGAGGTAGAACCTTCACACAGCCATGTTGAGGTAGAACCTTCCCACACAGCCATGTTGAGGTAGAACCTTCACACACAGCCATGTTGAGGTAGAACCTTCACACACAGCCATGTTGAGGTAGAACCTTCACACACAGCCATGTTGAGGTAGAACCTTCACACACAGCCATGTTGAGGTAGAACCTTCACACACAACCATGTTGAGGTAGAACCTTCACACACAGCCATGTTGAGGTAGAACCTTCACACACAGCCATGTTGAGGTAGAACCTTCACACAGCCATGTTGAGGTAGAACCTTCACACACAGCCATGTTGAGGTAGAACCTTCACACACAGCCATGTTGAGGTAGAACCTTCACACAGCCATGTTGAGGTAGAACCTTCACACACAGCCATGTTGAGGTAGAACCTTCACACAGCCATGTTGAGGTAGAACCTTCACACACAGCCATGTTGAGGTAGAACCTTCACACACAACCATGTTGAGGTAGAACCTTCACACACAGCCATGTTGAGGTAGAACCTTCACACAGCCATGTTGAGGTAGAACCTTCACACAGCCATGTTGAGGTAGAACCTTCACACAGCCATGTTGAGGTAGAACCTTCACACAGCCATGTTGAGGTAGAACCTTCACACACAGCCATGTTGAGGTAGAACCTTCACACAGCCATGTTGAGGTAGAACCTTCACACAGCCATGTTGAGGTAGAACCTTCACACACAGCCATGTTGAGGTAGAACCTTCACACACAGCCATGTTGAGGTAGAACCTTCACACACAACCATGTTGAGGTAGAACCTTCACACACAGCCATGTTGAGGTAGAACCTTCACACACAGCCATGTTGAGGTAGAACCTTCACACACAGCCATGTTGAGGTAGAACCTTCACACACAGCCATGTTGAGGTAGAACCTTCACACAGCCATGTTGAGGTAGAACCTTCACACACAGCCATGTTGAGGTAGAACCTTCACACACAGCCATGTTGAGGTAGAACCTTCACACACAGCCATGTTGAGGTAGAACCTTCACACACAGCCATGTTGAGGTAGAACCTTCACACAGCCATGTTGAGGTAGAACCTTCACACAGCCATGTTGAGGTAGAACCTTCACACAGCCATGTTGAGGTAGAACCTTCACACACAGCCATGTTGAGGTAGAACCTTCACACAGCCATGTTGAGGTAGAACCTTCACACAGCCATGTTGAGGTAGAACCTTCACACACAGCCATGTTGAGGTAGAACCTTCACACACAGCCATGTTGAGGTACAACCTTCACACGCAGCCATGTTGTCTGACGCCATCACCACTTCGGTTCTGTCTATGTGGCCTACCCTGGACGAGAAGTTACGTGTGTTGGCGACGTAGAGAACCCTGGTTTGAGTTCAGGGAGGCAGCGTTACATGCTAAGCTATCGCACTGAACCCGGTTAAACTATGTAGGGTTTTTTTGTGCACGTGTGTGTCTAAGCTTAGCCCATGGTTACAAATGTATTTTCTCTGTGTGGAAGAAACAGAATTGGTAGAGGGGTGTAATTGTCTATGTTATAGAGGTGTGTGGGAGGGGTGGACGGGCGAGCGGGTGGGGGGTGGGTGGGGGGGGGGGGGGGGGGGGCTTGCCTGGAGCTAAAGTCATTGAACCGTTATTAAGGACTTCCTGCTTCACTCCAGGCTAAAGCTGGCCCGCATCATCTAACCACGCGTGGAATTAATACCTTTCATCATCATCATCATCATCATCATCATCATCATCATCATCATCATCATCACACACACAAACACACAATCAGCGTGGTTAAAACACATGTTCATACAGACAGCATATGGGTTAAACATGTCTCAGAACAGCATATGGGTTAAACATGTCTCAGAACAGCATATGGGTTAAACATGTCTCAGAACAGCGTATGGGTTAAACATGTCTCAGAACAGCATATGGGTTAAACATGTCTCAGAACAGGATATGGGTTAAACATGTCTCAGAACAGCATATGGGTTAAATATGTCTCAGAACAGCATATGGGTTAAACATGTCTCAGAACAGCATATGGGTTAAATATGTCTCAGAACAGCATATGGGTTAAACATGTCTCAGAACAGCATATGGGTTAAACATGTCTCAGAACAGCATATGGGTTAAACATGTCTCAGAACAGCGTATGGGTTAAATATGTCTCAAAACAGCATATGGGTTAAACATGTCTCAGAACAGCATATGGGTTAAATATGTCTCAGAACAGCATATGGGTTAAACATGTCTCAGAACAGCATATGGGTTAAACATGTCTCAGAACAGCATATGGGTTAAACATGTCTCAGAACAGCATATGGGTTAAACATGTCTCAGAACAGCATATGGGTTAAACATGTCTCAGAACAGCATATGGGTTAAACATGTCTCAGAACAGCATATGGGTTAAACATGTCTCAGAACAGCATATGGGTTAAACATGTCTCAGAACAGCATATGGGTTAAACATGTCTCAGAACAGCGTATGGGTTAAACATGTCTCAGAACAGCATATGGGTTAAACATGTCTCAGAACAGCGTATGGGTTAAACATGTCTCAGAACAGCATATGGGTTAAACATGTCTCAGAACAGCGTATGGGTTAAACATGTCTCAGAACAGCGTATGCGTTAAATATGTCTCAGAACAGCATATGGGTTAAACATGTCTCAGAACAGCATATGGGTTAAATATGTCTCAGAACAGCATATGGGTTAAACATGTCTCAGAACAGCATATGGGTTAAATATGTCTCAGAACAGCATATGGGTTAAATATGTCTCAGAACAGCATATGGGTTAAATATGTCTCAGAACAGCATATGGGTTAAACATGTCTCAGAACAGCATATGGGTTAAACATGTCTCAGAACAGCATATGGGTTAAACATGTCTCAGAACAGCATATGGGTTAAATATGTCTCAGAACAGCATATGGGTTAAACATGTCTCAGAACAGCATATGGGTTAAATATGTCTCAGAACAGCGTATGCGTTAAATATGTCTCAGAACAGCATATGGGTTAAACATGTCTCAGAACAGCATATGGGTTAAACATGTCTCAGAACAGCATATGGGTTAAATATGTCTCAGAACAGCATATGGGTTAAACATGTCTCAGAACAGCATATGGGTTAAATATGTCTCAGAACAGCATATGGGTTAAATATGTCTCAGAACAGCGTATGGGTTAAATATGTCTCAGAACAGCATATGGGTTAAACATGTCTCAGAACAGCATATGGGTTAAACATGTCTCAGAACAGCATATGGGTTAAACATGTCTCAGAACAGCGTATGGGTTAAACATGTCTCAGAACAGCATATGGGTTAAACATGTCTCAGAACAGCGTATGGGTTAAACATGTCTCAGAACAGCGTATGCGTTAAATATGTCTCAGAATAGCAATTGGGCCTGTTTTCAGCGGTTGAATAAAATGTATTCAGCATGTGCAAAGCCATTACGCACCTGTATATGGTAAGTCTGAATAACAATTACTGAGATGTGGGTAGGAAGGTGTATGTTGGAAAGGCATACATTTCCTAGGACTGAAGGGAAAACTGAGGGAAAACACAAACACACAACTTGTCAATTACTTTAATAAATACCCTACTCTAACAAAACCATTACCTTAAATACCCTACTATCACAACACCATTACCTTAAATACCCTATTATCACAACACCATTATCTTAAATATCCTACTATCACAACACCATTACCTTAAATATCCTACTATCACAACACCATTACCTTAAATATCCTAGTATCACATCACCATTACCTTAAATACCCTATTATCACAACACCATTACCTTAAATATCCTATTATCACAACACCATTACCTTAAATACCCTACTATCACAACACCATTACCTTAAATATCCTACTATCACAATACCATTACCTTAAATATCATATTATCACAACACCATTACCATAAATACCCTACTATCACAACACCATTACCTTAAATATCCTATTATCACAACACCATTACCTTAAATACCCTACTATCACAACACCATTACCTTAAATACCCTATTATCACAACAACATTACCTTAAATACCCTACTATCACAACACCATTACCTTAAATATCCTACTATCACAACACCATTACCTTAAATATCCTATTATCACAACACCATTACCATAAATACCCTACTATCACAACACCATTACCATAAATACCATACTATCACAACACCATTACCTTAAATATCCTATTATCACAACACTATTACCTTAAATATCCTATTATCACAACACCATTACCTTAAATATCCTATTATCACAACACCATTACCATAAATACCCTACTATCACAACACCATTACCATAAATACCATACTATCACAACACCATTACCTTAAATATCCTATTATCACAACACTATTACCTTAAATATCCTATTATCACAACACCATTACCTTAAATATCCTATTATCACAACACTATTACCATAAATACCCTACTATCACAACACCATTACCTTAAATATCCTATTATCACAACACCATTACCTTAAATATCCTATTATCACAACACCATTACCATAAATACCATACTATCACAACACCATTACCTTAAATATCCTATTATCACAACACTATTACCTTAAATATCCTATTATCACAACACCATTACCTTAAATATCCTATTATCACAACACTATTACCATAAATACCCTACTATCACAACACCATTACCTTAAATATCCTATTATCACAACACCATTACCTTAAATATCCTACTATCACAACACCATTACCATAAATACCCTACTATCACAACAACATTACCTTAAATACCCTACGATCACAACACCATTACCTTAAATATACTATTATCACAACACCATTACCTTAATTATCTAATGGTGTGAATGAGAATATGTACATATAAGTATATGGATGAGCGATGGCCAAGCGGTATAGGCAAGGCGCAGTAGATGGTATAAAATACAGTATATATATATATATATATACAGTGGGGAGAACAAGTATTTGATACACTGCCGATTTTGCAGGTTTTCCTACTTACAAAGCATGTAGAGGTCTGTCATTTTTATCATAGGTACACTTCAACTGTGAGAGACGGAATCTAAAACAAAAATCCAGAAAATCACATTGTATGATTTTTAAGTAATTAATTTGCATTTTATTGCATGACATAAGTATTTGATCACCTACCAACCAGTAAGAATTCCAGCTCTCACAGACCTGTTAGTCTTTCTTTAAGAAGCCCTCCTGTTCTCCACTCATTACATGTATTAACTGCACCTGTTTGAACTCGTTACCTGTATAAAAGACACCGGTCCACACACTCAATCAAACAGACTCCAACCTCTCCACAATGGCCAAGACCAGAGAGCTGTGTAAGGACATCAGGGATAGAATTGTAGACCTGTACAAGGCTGGGATGGGCTACAGGACAATAGGCAAGCAGCTTGGTGAGAAGGCAACAACTGTTGGCGCAATTATTCGAAAATGGAAGAAGTTCAAGATGACGGTCAATCACCCTCGGTCTGGGGCTCCATGCAAGATCTCACCTCGTGGGGCATCAATGATCATGAGGAAGGTGAGGGATCAGCCCAGAACTACACGGCAGGACCTGGTCAATGACCTGAAGAGAGCTGGGACCACAGTCTCAAAGAAAACGATTAGTAACACACTACGCCGTCATGGATTAAAATCCTGCAGCGCACGCAAGGTCCCCCTGCTCAAGCCAGCGCATGTCCAGGCCCGTCTGAAGTTTGCCAATGACATCTGGATGATCCAGAGGAGGAATGGGAGAAGGTCATGTGGTCTGATGAGACAGAAATTGAGCTTTTTGGTCTAAACTCCACTCGCCGTGTTTGGAGGAAGAAGAAGGATGAGTACAACCCCAAGAACACCATCCCAACCGTGAAGCATGGAGGTGGAAACATCATTCTTTGGGGATGCTTTTCTGCAAAGGGGACAGGACGACTGCACCGTATTGAGGGGAGGATGGATGGGGCCATGTATCGCGAGATCTTGGCCAACAACCTCCTTCCCTCAGTAAGAGCATTGAAGATGGGTCGTGGCTGGGTCTTCCAGCATGACAACGACCCGAAACACACAGCCAGGGCAACTAAGGAGTGGCTCCGTAAGAAGCATCTCAAGGTCCTGGAGTGGCCTAGCCAGTCTCCAGACCTGAACCCAATAGAAAATCTTTGGAGGGAGCTGAAAGTCCGTATTGCCCAGCGACAGCCCCGAAACTTGAAGGATCTGGAGAAGGTCTGTATGGAGGAGTGGGCCAAAATCCCTGCTGCAGTGTGTGCAAACCTGGTCAAGAACTACAGGAAACGTATGATGTCTGTAATTGCAAACAAAGGTTTCTGTACCAAATATTAAGTTGTGCTTTCCTGATGTATCAAATACTTATGTCATGCAATAAAATGCAAATTAATTACTTAAAAATCATACAATGTGATTTTCTGGATTTTTGTTTTAGATTCCGTCTCTCACAGTTGAAGTGTACCTATGATAAAAATTACAGACCTCTACATGCTTTGTAAGTAGGAAAACTTGCAAAATCGGCAGTGTATCAAATACTTGTTCTCCCCACTGTATGTGATATTTTAAAAAAACGACCATGCTTGTCATTTATGAACATTTTGAAAATCTTGGCTCTCTCTAATTTTCTCCTTCTCTCTTTCTTTCTCTCGGAGGACCTGAGCCCTAGGACCATACGTCGGGACTACCGGCCGTGGTGACTCCTTGCTGTCCCCAGTCCGCCTGGCCTTGCTGCTATTCCAGTTTCAACTGTTCTGCCTGCGGTTATGGAACCCCTACCTGTCCCAGACCTGCTGTTTTCAACTCTTAATGATCGGCTATGAAAAGCCAACTGAGATTTATTCCTGATTATTATTTGACCATGCTTGTCATTTATGAACATTTTGAAAATCTTGGCTCTCTCTAATTTTCTCCTTCTCTCTTTCTTTCTCTCGGAGGACCTGGGCCCTAGGACCATGCGTCGGGACTGCCGCCCGTGGTGACTCCTTGCTGTCCCCAGTCCGCCTGGCCTTGCTGCTATTCCAGTTTCAGCTGTTCTGCCTGCGGTTATGGAACCGCCACCTGTCCCAGACCTGTTGTTTTTCAACTCTTGATGATCGGCTATGAAAAGCCAACTGAAAATTATTCATGATTATTATTTGACCATGCTTGTCACTTATGAACATTTTTGAACATCTTGGCATAGTTCTGTTATAATCTCCACCCGGCACAGCCAGAAGAGGACTGGCCACCCCTCATAGCCTGGTTCCTCTCTAGGTTTCTTCCTAGGTTTTGGCCTTTCTAGGGAGTTTTTCCTAGCCACCGTGCTTCTACACCTGCATTACTAGCTGTTTGGGGTTTTAGGCTGGGTGTCTGTACAGCACTTCGAGATATTAGCTGATGTACGAAGGGCTATATAAAATAAAATTGATTGATTGATTGATGAATGTGAAAGTAGATATAGTGGGGTGCAAAGGAGAAAACAAATACAAATAAATAACAGTTTGGGGATGAAGTAGTTGGATGGGCTATTTACAGATGGGCTGTGTACAGGTGCAGTGATCTATGAGCTGCTCTGACAGCTGATGCTTAAAGTTAGTGAGGGAGATATGAGTCTCCAGCTTCAGTTATTTTTGCAATTCGTTCCTTTCATTGGCAGCAGAGAACTGGAAGGAGAGGCGGCCGAAGGAGGAATTGGCTTTGGGGGTAACCAGTGAAATATACCTGCTGGAGCACGTGCTACAGGTGGGTGCTGCTATGGTGACCAGTGAGCTGAGATAAGGCGGGGCTTTACCTAGCAAAGACTTATAGATGACCTGGAGCCAGTGGGTTTGGCAACGGATTTGAAGCGAGGGTCAGCCAACGAGAGCATACAGGTCGCAGTGGTGGGTAGTATATGGGGCATTGGTGTCAAAACGGATTGCACTGTGATAGACCGCATCCAATTTGCTGAGTAGAGTGTTGGAGGCTATTTTGTAAATGACATCGCCGAAGTCAAGGATCGGTAGGATAGTCAGTTTTACGAGGTTATGGTGAGCAGCATGAGTGAAGGATGCTTTGTTGCGAAATAGGAAGCCGATTCTAGGTTTAATTTTGGTTGGAGATGCTTAATGTGAGTCTGGAAGGAGAGTTTACAGTCTAACCAGACACCTAGGTATTTGTAGATGTCAACATATTCTAAGTCAGAACCTTCCAGAGTAGTGATGCTGGACGGGCAGGCAGGTGCTGGTAGCGATCGGTTGAAGAGCATACATTTAGTTTTACTTGCATTTAAGAGCAGTTGGAGGCCACGGGAGGAGAGTTGATTGGCATTGAAGCTCTTCTGGAGGTTAGTAATGTAAGATATGTAAAAAAAAAAAAAGTGGCATTATTTAAAGTGGCATTGTTTAAAGTGACTATTGATCCATTTATTAAAGTGTCCAGTGATCGGGCCTCAGTGTAGGCAGCAGCCTCACTGAGTTAGTGATGGCTATTTAACAGTCTGATGGCCTTGAGATAGAACCTGTTTTTCCATCTCTCAGTCCCAGCTTTGATGAACCTGTACTGACCTCACCTTCTGGATGATAGCGGTGTGAACAGGCAGTGGCTCGGGTGGTTGTTGTCCTTGATGATCTTTTTGGCCTTCCTGTGACATCTGGTGCTGTAGGTGTCATGGAGGGCAGGTAGTTTGCCCCCAGTGATGCGTTGTGCAGACCGAACCACCCTCTGGAGAGCCCTGCGGTTGAGGGAGGTGCAGTTGCCTTACCAGGCTGTGATATAGCCTGACAGGATGCTATTTATTGTGCATCTGTAAAAGTTTATCAGGGTTTTGGGTGACAGGCCAAATTTCTTCAGCCTCCTGAGGTTGAAGAGGCGCTGTTGCGCCTTCTTCACCACACTGTCTGTGTGGGTGGACTATTTCAGTTTGTCTGTGATGTGTATGCCGAGGAACGTAAAACGTTCCACCTTCTCCACTGCTGTCTCTTCGATGTGGATAGGAGGGTGCTCCCTCTGCTGTTTCCAGAAGTCCACGATCATCTCCTTTGTTTTGTTGACATTGAGTGAGACGTTGTCACACTGACACCACACCCTCACCTCCTTCCTGTAGGCTGTCTTGTTGTTGTTGGTGATCAAGCCCACTACTGTTGTGTCATCTGCAAACTTGATGATTGAGTTGGAGGCGTGCATGGCCACGCAGTCGTGGATGAACAGGGAGTGCAGGAGAGGGCTGAGAACGCACCCTTGTGGGGCCCCAGTGTTGAGGGTCAGCGAAGTGGAGATGTTTTTTCCGGCCTTCACCACCTGGGGGCGGCCCGTCAGAAAGTCCAGGACTCAGTTGCCCATGGAGGGGTTGAATCCCAGGGCCTCCAGCTTGATAATGAGCTTGGAGGGTACTATGGTGTTGAATCCTGAGCTGTAGTCAGTGAACAGCATTCTTACATACAGTTGAATTTGTTCGGAAGGGTACATACACCTTAGCCAAATACATTTAAACTCAGTTTCACAATTCCTGACATTTAATCCAAGTAAAAAATCCCTGTTTTAGGTCAGTTAGGATCACCACTTTATTTTAAGAATTTGAAATGTCAGAATAATAGTAGAGAAATTGATTCATTTCAGCTTTGATTTCTTTCATCACATTCCCAGTGCGTCAGAAGTTTACATACACTCAATTAGTATTTGGTAGATTTTCCTTTAAATTGTTGAACTTGGGTCAAATGTTGTGGGTAGCCTTCCACAAACTTCCCACAATAAGTTGGGTGAATTTTGGCCCCTTCCACCTGACAGAGCTGGTGTAACTGAGTCAGGTTTGTAGGCCTCCTTGCTCGCCTATGCTTTTTCAGTTCTTCCCACACATTTTCTATAGGATTCAGGTCAGAGCTTTGTGATGGCCACTCCAATACCTTGCCTATGTTGTCCAAAAGCATTTTGCCACAACTTTGGAAGTATGCTTGGGGTCATTGTCCATTTGGAAGACCCATTTGCGACCAACCTTTAACTTCCTGACTGAGGTCTTGAGATGTTGCTTCAATATATCCACATCATTTTTCGTCCTCATGATACCATCTAATTTGTGAAGTGCACCAGTCCCTCCTGCAGCAAAGCACCCCCACAACATGATGCTGCCACCCCCGTGCTTCATGGTTGGGATGGTGTTCTTCGGCTTGCAAGCCTCCCCCTTTTTCCTCCAAACATAACGATGGTCATTAGGGCCAAACAGTTCAATTTTCTTTTCATCAGACCAGAGGACATTTCTCCACAAAGTACGGTCTTTGTCCCCATGTGCAGTTGCAAACCGTAGTTTGGCTTTTTTATGTCGGTTTTGGAGCAGTGGCTTCTTCCTTGCTGAGCGGCCATTCAGGTTATGTTGATATAGGACTTGTTTTAATGTGGATATAGATACCTTTGTACCTGTTTCCTCCAGCATCTTCAGAAGGTCCGTTGCTGTTGTTCTGGGATTGATTTGCACTTTTCACACTACAGTACGTTCAACTCTAGGAGACAGAACGTATCTCCTTCCTTAGAGGTTTGACGGCTGTGTGGTCCCATGGTGTTTATACTTGCGTACTATTGTTTGTACAGATGAACGTGGTACCTTCAGGCGTTTGGAAATTGCTCCCAAGGATGAACTAGACTTGTGGAGGTCTACCATGTTTTTTCTGAGGTCTTGGCTGATTTCTTTTGATTTTCCTGTGATGTCAAGCAAAGAGGTACTGAGTTTGAAGGTAGGCCTTGAAATACATCCACAGGTACACCTCCAATTGACTCAAATTATGTCAATTAGCCTATCATAAGCTTCTAAAGCCATGACATAATTTTCTGGAATTTTGATTCACATTCACTAGAGTCCAAGCTGTTTAAAGGCACAGTCAACTTAGTGTATGTAAACTTCTGACCCACTGAAATTGTGATACAGTGAATTGTAAGTGAAATAATCTGTCTGTAAACAATTGTTTGAAAAATTACTAGTGTTATTTTCAAAGTAGATGCCCTAACCGACTTGCCAACACTATAGTTTGTTAACAAGACATTTGTGGAGTGGTTGAAAAATGAGTTTTAATGACTCCAACCTAAGTGTATGTAAACCTCCGACTTCAACTGTATGTATTATTTTTGTCCAGATGGGATAGGCCAGTGTGCAGTGTGATGGCGATTGCGTCATCTGTGGACCTGTTGGGGCGGTATGCAAATGGAAGTGGGTCTAGGGTGACCGGTAAGGTGGCGGTGATATGATCCTTGACTAGCCTCTCAAAGCACTTCATAATGACAGAAGTGAGTGCTACGGGGCGATAGTCATTTAGTTCCGTTATAGTTGCCTTCTTTGGTACAGGAACAATGCTAGTGTAACAGTTTAACTTTAGTCCGTCCCCTCGCCCCGACCCGGGCGCGAACCAGGGACCCTCTGCACACATCAACAACAGTCACCCACGAAGCATTGTTACCCATCGCTCCACAAAAGCCGCGGCCCTTGCAGAGCAAGGGGCACCACTACTTCAAGGTCTCAGAGCAAGTGACGTCACCGATTGAAAGGCTATTAGCGCGCACCACCGCTAACTAGCTAGCCATTTCACATCCGTTACACTAGCCATCTTGAAGCATGTTGGGACAACAGACTGGGATAGGGAGAGATTAAATACAACTGTAAACACACCAGCCAGCTGGTCTGTGCATGCTCTGAGGACGCGGCTAGGGATGTCGTCTGGGCAAGAGGCCTTGCGAGGGTTAAAGAGTTTAAATGTTTTACTCACATCAGCCACTGAGAAGGAGGGGTGCACAGTCTTGGTTAGCATTCCGCGACGGTGGCAAAGTACAATCTTCAAAGCGGGCAAAGAAGGTGTCCTATTACACAGTCACTGGACTCAACCCTCACATTCACTATACTCTACCCTCACATTCACTAGAGTCTACCCACACACTCTCTAGTCTCTACCCTCACATTCACTAGACTACCCACACACTCTCTAGTCTCTACCCTCACATTCACTAGACTACCCACACACTCTCTAGACTCTACCCTTACACTCACTAGACTCTACCCACACACTCACTATACTGTACCCACACACTCACTGGACTCTACCCACACACTCACTGGACTCTACCCACACACTCACTAGACTCTACCCACACACTCACTGGACTCTACCCACACACTCACTAGACTCTACACACACACTCACTGGACTCTACCCACACACTCACTAGACTCTACCCACACACTCACTAGACTCTACCCACACACTCACTAGACTCTACCCACACACTCACTAGACTCTACCCTCACATTCACTAGGCTACCCACACACTCTCTAGTCTCTACCCACACACTCACTAGACTCTACCCTCACATTCACTAGGCTACCCACACACTCACTAGACTCTACCCACACACTCACTGGACTCTACCCACACACTCACTAGACTCTACCCACACACTCACTAGACTCTACCCACACACTCACTGGACTCTACCCACACACTCACTAGACTCTACCCACACACTCTCTAGACTCTACCCTCACACTCTCTAGACTCTAACCTCACACTCACTAGACTCTACCCACACACTCACTAGACTCTACCCACACACTCACTGGACTCTACCCACACACTCACTAGACTCTACCCACACACTCTCTAGACTCTACCCTCACACTCTCTAGACTCTAACCTCACACTCACTAGACTCTACCCTCACATTCACTGGACTCTACCCACACACTCTCTAGGCTACCCACACACTCACTAGACTACCCACACACTCTCTAGACTCTACCCACACAGTCACTAGACTCTACCCACACACTCATTGGACTCTACCCACACACTCACTAGACTCTACCCACACACTCATTGGACTCTACCCACACACTGACTGGACTCTACCCACACACTCTCTAGACTTTAACCACACACTCACTAGACTCTACCCACACACTCACTGGACTCTACCCACACACTCACTAGACTCTACCCACACACTGACTGGACTCTACCCACACACTCACTAGACTCTACCCACACACTCACTAGACTCTACCCACACACTGACTGTACTCTACCCACACACTCATTAGACTCTACCCACACACTCACTAGACTCTAACCACACACTCACTAGACTCTACCCACACACTGACTGGACTCTACCCACACACTCACTAGACTCTACCCACACACTCACTGGACTCTACCCACACACTCACTAGACTCTACCCACACACTCACTGGACTCTACCCACACATTCACTAGATTCTACTCACAAAGTCACTAGTCCCTAACCCTAACCCTAAGTCTAACCCTAAGGCTCCCCAAAACGTTAGACCCAAGTTAAACAATTTAAAGGCAATGCTACCAAATACTAATAGAGTGTATGTAAACTTCTTACCCACTGGGTATGTGATGAAAGAAATAATTCTCTCTGCTATTATTCTGACATTTCACATTCTTTCACATAGCCTCATTACTATCTCGTACCCCTGTACATTGACTCAGTACTGGTACTCCTTGTATATAGCCTCATTACTACCACGTACCCCTGTACATTGACTCGGTACTGGTACGCCTTGTATATAGGCTCATTACTACCTCGTACCCCTGTACATTGACTCAGTACTGGTACTCCTTGTATATAGCCTAATTTCTACCTCGTACCCCTGCACATCGACTCAGTACTGGTACTCCTTGTATATAGCCTCATTACTACCTCGTACCCCTGTACATTGACTCAGTACTGTTACTCCTTGTATATAGCCTCATTTCTACCTCGTACCCCTGTACATTGACTCAGTACTGGTACTCCTTGTATATAGCCTCATTACTACCTCGTACCCCTGTACATTGACTCAGTACTGTTACTCCTTGTATATAGCATCATTACTACCTCGTACCCCTGTACATTGACTCAGTACTGTTACTCCTTGTATATAGCATCATTACTACCTCGTACCCCTGTACATTGACTCAGTACTGGTACTCCTTGTATATAGCATCATTACTACCTCGTACCCCTGTACATTGACTCAGTACTGTTACTCCTTGTATATAGCCTCATTACTACCTCGTACCCCTGTACATTGACTCAGTACTGTTACTCCTTGTATATAGCATCATTACTACCTCGTACCCCTGTACATTGACTCAGTACTGGTACTCCTTGTATATAGCATCATTACTACCTCGTACCCCTGTACATTGACTCAGTACTGGTACTCCTTGTATATAGCATCATTACTACCTCGTACCCCTGTACATTGACTCAGTACTGGTACTCTTTTTATATAGCCTCATTACTACCTCGTACCCCTGTACATTGACTCCTTTTATATAGCCTCCTTGTTGTTGGTTTTTTGTGTTACTTTTTCCTTTTTTATTTCCCTTAATTTTTTTTTCTTTTTAACTCTGCATTGTAAGTAAGCATTTCACAGTAATGTCTACACCTGTTGTATTCGGAGCATGGGACTAATAACATTTATTTTGATTTGATTTAATTTGATTTGACTCTCACAGCCCTGGGTGGTAGGGTAATATGGTAATTTAGTCTCAGACCTGCTGTCTGGAAGAGTGTCACCCCACATTAACCAGCTACACCGTCAGCAAGACACACACACTCATTCACACAGAGAGACACACACACACTCCACAGCAGGCGTCAGTTAGATTTGGCTCTTTTGAAGATGAGCAGAAGTGTGGTAATGTTACAGCCGAGGGCGACAGACTGCCAACACACACACACACACACACACACACACACACACACACACACACACACACACACACACACACACACACACACACTGTGCCTGTCACACCATATCTACCTCTCCTTCTCCCTTTCTCTCTAACCCTTTCTCTTGATTTTGGTCTTAGTTAGCCTACTACCAGGCTATTTCTAGATAAGTTATTGCTAGCCGGGCTGAGTTGGTAATAGGCTATTCCTAGATAAGTTAATGCTAGCCAGGCTAAGTTAGTACCAGGCAATGTCTATATAAGTTACTATTTGACGTAGCCTATTACTAACTCAGCCCGTCTAACAAAGGATCTCCCAAAGAGTCCTGGCAAAATGCTTCATTTAAAGTTGTGGTTTTCTTTTAAACCTGAAAACTATTATAGTAAGTAGACTAATTTGTGTTGCCCAGATATGACAGGTGTGTGTGCTTGTGTGTTTGTGTATTGCCCCAGGTCATATCTGTGGTTGGTGGAGCCCAGAGCTGCAGCATGATCCCTCTGCCTTTAATTAACCATATTAACATAAACACTCTCTCTCCCTCTGTCTCTGTCTACATCTCTCTATCTAAATCTCTCTTTCAGTCCATCTCTCCCCTCCCTCCCTGCCTCCCTTTATCTACTTCCCCATCCCTCTCTTCCTCCCTGTCTTCTTACAATTGTGCTGTTAGATGACCTCAGGCTATCCCGACCAGTTGTATTAAACATGAACTAATCAACCACATACTTTCACACACACACACACACAAATGCAAACAATGTGCCTGTCACACCACATCTACCTCTCCTTCAACATAGTGTGGTCAGTCGAGTGTGGTTTCCTAGTTCAGATGGAGAGCCTACTGTAAAGAGAGATATGGCTGCTAGGCTACTATATTATATAGAGAGATAAGGCTGCTAGGCTACTTTATTAAATAGAGAGATAAGACTGCTAGGCTACCATAAAGAGAGATATGGCTGCTAGACTACTCTAAAGAGAGATAAGGCTGCTAGGCTACTATATTATATAGAGAGACAATGCTCCTAGGCAACCAAAAAGAGAGATAAGGCTGCTAAGCTACTATATTATATAGAGAGACAATGCTCCTAGGCAACCAAAAAGAGAGATAAGGCTGCTAGGTTACTATAAAGAGAGATAAGACTGCTAGGTTACTATAAAGAGAGATAAGGCTGCTAAGATACTGTAAAGAGAGAAAAGGCTGCTAGGATACTATATTATATAGAGAGATAAGACTGCTAGGCTATTATATTTTAAAGAGAGATAAATGTGCTAGGATACTATATTATATATAGAGATAATGCTGCTAGGTAATAATATTATATAGAGAGATAAGGCTGCGAGGCTACTATATTATATAGAGAGATAAGGCTGCTAGGTAATAATATTATATAGAGAGATAAGGCTGCTAGGTAATAATATTATATAGAGAGATAAGGCTGCTAGGTAATAATATTATATAGAGAGATAAGGCTGCTAGGTAATAATATTATATAGAGAGATAAGGCTGCTAGGTAATAATATTATATAGAGAGATAAGGCTGCTAGGTATTAATATTATATAGAGAGATAAGGCTGTGAGGCTACTATATTATATAGAGAGATAAGGCTGCTAGGTAATAATATTATATTGAGAGATAAGGCTGCTAGGTAATAATATTATATAGAGAGATAAGGCTGTGAGGCTACTATATTATATAGAGAGATAAGGCTGCTAGGTAATAATATTATATAGAGAGATAAGGCTGCTAGGTATTAATATTATATATAGAGATAATGCTGCTATGTAATAATATTATATAGAGAGATAAGGCTGCAAGGCTACTATATTATATAGAGAGATAAGGCTGCTAGGTAATAATATTATATAGAGAGATAAGGCTGCTAGGTAATAATATTATATAGAGAGATAAGGCTGCTAGGTAACAATATTATATAGAGAGATAAGGCTGCTAGGTAATAATATTATATTGAGAGATAAGGCTGCTAGGTAATAATATTATATAGAGAGATAAGGCTGCTAGGTAATAATATTATATAGAGAGATAAGGCTGCTAGGTAACAATATTATATAGAGAGATAAGGCTGCTAGGTATTAATATTATATAGAGAGATAAGGCTGCGAGGTAATAATATTATATTGAGAGATAAGGCTGCTAGGTAATAATATTATATAGAGAGATAAGGCTGCTAGGTATTAATATTATATAGAGAGATAAGGCTGCGAGGTAATAATATTATATAGAGAGATAAGGCTGCTAGGTAATAATATTATATAGAGAGATAAGGCTGCTAGGTAATAATATTATATAGAGAGATAAGGCTGCTAGGTATTAATATTATATAGAGAGATAAGGCTGCTAGGTAATAATATTATATAGAGAGATAAGGCTGCTAGGTATTAATATTATATAGAGAGATAAGGCTGCTAGGTAATAATATTATATAGAGAGATAAGGCTGCTAGGTATTAATATTATATAGAGAGATAAGGCTGCTAGGTAATAATATTATATAGAGAGATAAGGCTGCTAGGTAATAATATTATATAGAGAGATAAGGCTGCTAGGTAATAATATTATATAGAGAGATAAGGCTGCGAGGCTACTATATTATATAGAGAGATAAGGCTGCTAGGCTACTATATTATATAGAGAGATAAGGCTGCTAGGCTACCATATTATATTGAGCGATAAGGCTGCTAGGCTATTATTTTATATAGAGAGATAAGGCTGCTATGCTAAAATAATATAAATAGAGATAAGACTGCTAGTATACTATATTATCTAGAGAGATAAGGCTGCTAGGCTACCATATTATATAGAGAGATAAGGCTGCTAGGCTACCATATTATATAGAGAGATAAGGCTGCTAGGCTACCATATTATATAGAGACATAAGGCTGCTAGGCTACCATATTATATAGAGAGATAAAGCTGCTCGACTACTATATTATATATAAAGATAAGGCTGCTAGGCTTCCATATTATATAGAGAGATAAGGCTGCTATGCTACCATATTATATAGAGAGATAAGGCTGCTAGGCTACCATATTATATAGAGAGATAAGGCTGCTATGCTACCATATTATATAGAGAGATAAGGCTGCTATGCTACCATATTATATAGAGAGATAAGGCTGCTCGACTACTATATTATATATAAAGATAAGGCTGCTAGGCTACCATATTATATAGAGAGATAAGGCTGCTAGGCTACCATATTATATAGAGAGATAAGGCTGCTCGACTACTATATTATATATAAAGATAAGGCTGCTAGGCTACCATATTATATAGAGAGATAAGGCTGCTATGCTACCATATTATATAGAGAGATAAGGCTGCTCGACTACTATATTATATATAAAGATAAGGCTGCTAGGCTACCATATTATATAGAGAGATAAGGCTGCTATGTTACCATATTATATAGAGAGATAAGGCTGCTATGCTACCATATTATATAGATAGATAAGGCTGCTCGACTACTATATTATATATATAGATAAGGCTGCTAGGCTACCATATTATATAGAGAGATAAAGCTGCTAGGCTACTATATTTGCAATCGGGGTAGTTTCCCAGTTTCATCTGTTGTACAGAGAGACTTCTTTTAGTGTTTTAGTTGATTGAAAGACAGAGTTCTCCTTTATGTATAATGATGACAGATCAGAGTCAGTAGGGATGAACAGGGATGTTCTCTTGATAAGTGCGTGAATTTTGGCATTTTCCTGTCAAAATGTAACAAGTGCCTTTGGGTATCCCAGAAAATGTATGGAGTAACCATGGCTGGAGGTACAGCAGTAGTAGTAGCCTACGAAAGTAACTCAGTAAGAAACAATATTGTTGATTTGATCACAGAGGATATCCTCCTCGCAATCTCCAAAATAAAACAGCCACAGGACAATTTTGTTTCGACGCTGAAACTTTAGAGACATAGCTAGCTAACGACCTCCTTTTGCACATGGAATAAAACGGTGGACATAGACCTGCTACTAGCTAGCTAGCTGGGATTTTCTACCAGGAATCTGCCTCCAGAAAAAGCTTCTACCAAGCGGGTGTGACACCTACTCCCATTGCCTGCTGCACTGCTGCCTGGATTCCACCTGGCGATCTGTTCACCGTCTGCCCTGGGCTGTCTCCCCCTGTCTGGTGCAGGTACCTCCACCACCCTCCCCCCTCTCTCCCTGGTTGTCTCCCCCTGTCTGGTGCAGGTACCTCCACCACCCTCCCCCCTCTCTCCCTGGGCTGTCTCCCCCTGTCTGGTGCAGGTACCCCCACCACACTCCCCTCTCTCCCTGGGCTGTCACCCCCTGTCTGGTGCAGGTACCCCCACCACACTCCCCCCTCTCTCCCTGGTTGTCTCCCCCTGTCTGGTGCAGGTACCCCCACCACCCTCCCCCCTCTCTCCCTGGGCTGTCTCCCCCTGTCTGGTGCAGGTACCCCCACCACACTCCCCTCTCTCCCTGGCCTGTTTCCCCCTGTCTGGTGCAGGTACCTCCACCACCCTCCCCCCTCTCTCCCTGGGCTGTCTCCCCCTGTCTGGTGCAGGTACCTCCACCACCCTCCCCCCTCTCTCCCTGGTTGTCTCCCCCTGTCTGGTGCAGGTACCTCCACCACCCTCCCCCCTCTCTCCCTGGGCTGTCTCCCCCTGTCTGGTGCAGGTACCCCCACCACACTCCCCTCTCTCACTGGGCTGTCTCCCCCTGTCTGGTGTAGTTACCCCCACCACCCTCCCCCCTCTCTCCCTGGGCTGTCTCCCCCTGTCTGGTGTAGGTACCTCCTCCACCCTCCCCCCTCTCTCCCTGGTTGTCTCCCCCTGTCTGGTGCAGGTACCTCCACCACCCTCCCCCCTCTCTCCCTGGGCTGTCTCCCCCTGTCTGGTGTAGGTACCCCCACCACCCTCCCCCCTCTCTCCCTGGGCTGTCTCCCCCTGTCTGGTGTAGGTACCTCCTCCACCCTCCCCCCTCTCTCCCTGGTTGTCTCCCCCTGTCTGGTGTAGGTACCCCCACCACCCTCCCCCCTCTCTCCCTGGGCTGTCTCCCCCTGTCTGGTGTAGGTACCTCCTCCACCCTCCCCCCTCTCTCCCTGGTTGTCTCCCCCTGTCTGGTGTAGGTACCCCCACCACCCTCCCCCCTCTCTCCCTGGGCTGTCTCCCCCTGTCTGGTGCAGGTACCCCCACCACACTCCCCTCTCTCCCTGGGCTGTCACCCCCTGTCTGGTGCAGGTACCCCCACCACACTCCCCCCTCTCTCCCTGGTTGTCTCCCCCTGTCTGGTGCAGGTACCCCCACCACCCTCCCCCCTCTCTCCCTGGCCTGTCTCCCCCTGTCTGGTGCAGGTACCCCCACCACACTCCCCCCTCTCTCCCTGGGATGTCTCCCCCTGTCTGGTGCAGGTACCCCCACCACACTCCCCCCTCTCTCCCGAGCTTTCTCCTCCAGCACACATGCACTTACACGCACACCGCAGACTTTGGACTGATCTGAATTTCATGTAGGCTAATTTCATGTAGGCTAATTACTCAGAAACTCTTTAATTAACTAGTATAGCCCTATTTATTTATTTTATCTCAGACTTTTATAGCCTACTGGACTCATTGTGATTAGGGTGGGTATTCTAGTTTTTCTATTTCTTTGTTGGCCGGGTACGGTTCCCAATCAGAGGCAGCTGTCTATCGTTGTCTCTGATTGGGGATCATACTTAGGCAGCCTTTACCCACCTTTAGTTTGTGGGATCTTGTTTTTGTGTAGCTGCCTGTGAGAATCCCAGAACCTCATGTTTCGTTTGTACTTGTTTGGTTTTGTTTGGTGAGTTTTGATTTATTAAAATATGTGGAACTCTACTCACGCTGCTCCTTGGTCCATTCAGTTCGACGAGCGTGACACTCATGGATAGATCCTTTCTCAAGTTATCTTATTGGGGCGAGTGACTCTTTGAACTTACAATGGCTAGCCCCACGTCATTATATTGTTTTATTGTGCTCAATGCTGTTTTCCTCATGATTCCTGCATTCTTTGTTGACTATGAACTTGCTTGTTTACCCAACCATGGGGCAGTCTGTTTGTTCCCACGCTCGGGACTCTGACTCTCTATTGGTTACACGGAGTCTTGGCTTCCCTATTCGAACCACCTCTCGCTGGCTTTGTATTTATGTTCATGATCTTGTTGCCATCTGATGCCCATTCAAATGTCATAAAAAATCAACACTGCAGAGCTCTCCCTGTCCTCTGCCGTGCCCTGATTATATTACTACTGATAATATCTGGAAATGTGCATGTACACCCTGGCCCATCTACTGTTGCTTGCACCAATTCTGACATGTGCTCTGATATCTGTTTTACTGATTTCTGCTCTCGTAAAAGCCTGGGTTTTCTGCAAGTTAACACTCTAAACTTATTACCTAAAATGTATCAATTGAAGGTGTGGGTTCACAGCTCCAATCCAGATGTGTTGGTCATTACTGAGACCTGGTTAACTTCTTCTTAATAGGGGGCGCTGTTTTCACTTTGGGGAAAAATCGTGCCCAAATTAAACGGCCTCGTACTCTGTTCTAGATCATACAATATGCATATTATTATTACTATTGGATAGAAAACACTCTGAAGTTTCTAAAACTGTTTGAATTATATCTGTGAGTAAAACAGAACTCATTTGGCAGCAAACTTCCAGACAGGAAGTGAAAATTCTGAAAATGGGGCTCTGTGTCAGGGCCTGCCTATTCAACTGGCTTATATTTATGGATCTGTATGCACTTCATACGCCTTCCACTAGATGTCAACAGGCAGTAGAAGGTCGAATGGGGTGTCTAGCTTGATGTGAGGCCGAATGAGAGCTTTTTGGAGTGACAGGTCCGCTCTTTTGTCAGTTTTCAACGGCGCACAGGGGAACTCCACATTGTCTTCTGAAATGCGTTACGTATACACGACGAAATGCTCCGGCTCTGATTTTATTGGATACATATGAGAAAAACATCATAAAGTAGGATTTTCAACCGAGTTTGACCAGTTTATTCAACGTTTATTGGGAATTTTGGAATTTTTTGTTCCAGGCGCAACGATTTCTTGGACACGTGAGCTCCACATGGCTAGCCAAAGTTGCTAATTTGACAGAAGAAATGGACATTATAAAACCAAACAACGATTTATTCTGGAATTAGGACTCCTTGCACAACATTCTGATGGAAGATCATCAAAAGTAAGAGAATATTGATGATGTTATTTCGTATTTTTGTGTTTTATGTTGGCTCCAACAAGGCGGAGAATTGTAGGGCGCTGTCTCACAATATTGCATGCTGTATGTTGTACTAAAGTTATTTTTAAAAATCTAACAGCGATTGCATTAATTCTTGTCAATATGGGGGCGCTGTTTTCACTCTGTAAAAAATCGTGCCCAAATTAAACTGCCTCGTACTCTATTCTAGCTCGTCAATATGCATATTATTATTACTATTGGATAGAAAACACTCTCAAGTTTCTAAAACCGTTTGAATTATATCTGTGAGTAAAACAGAACTCATTTTGCAGCAAACTTCCTGAAAGGAAGTGAAAAATCTGAAATCGAGGCTCTGTTCCAGGGCCTTCCTATTCATTTGCTTGAATTCTATGGATATACATGCACTTCATACGCCTTCCACTAGATGTCAACAGGCAGTGGGAGGGGGAATGGGGTGTCTAGCTTGATCTGAGGTCGAACAAGAGCTCTTGGAATGACGTGACCAAAATGTCATTGTCTTCGAAGGCGCGGGAAGGACATCAGCATTGGCTTCTGAAAAGCTTTCGGTATAGATGGCTAATATCTCCGGCTTTGATTTTATTTGGTACATGTGATAATATCATCGTAAAGTATGTTTTTTCAATATAGTTTTATCAGATTATTCAACGTTTATCGGGAGTTTTGGAGTTTTCCGTTCTCTGCGTTAGGTGAAGATGGACATCTTCGCGCCACTTGGCTAGCTAAGGTTGCTAATTCGACAGGAGAAGAGGACATTCTAAAACCAAACAACGATTTATTCTGGACAAAGGACTCCTTGTACAAGATTCTGATGGAAGCCCAGCAAAATTAAGAACCATTTATGATATTTCGTATTTCTGTGGAAAATGTTTAGTCATATTTTCCTTCCTTTTTGCGGGCGCTGTCTCGCTATAACGTAAGCTGTTTGTTATGGTAAAGTTATTTTTAAAAATCTAACACGGCGATTGCATTAAGAACTAGTGTATCTTTCATTTGCTGTCCAACATGTATTTTTTAGTAAAGTTTATGATGAGTTCTTTGATTAGATTAGGTGACGGTCCAAAATTTCTCCGGAGATTCTGGTGAATCGATGCTACATATTCACAATGTATAACCACGGTTTGCAGCTCAAAATATGCACATTTTCGAACAAAACATAAGTGTATTGTATAACCTGATGTTATAGGACTGTCATCTGATGAAGTTGGTCAAGGTTAGTGATTAATTTTATATCTTTTGCTGTTTTTTTGCGATCGCTACCTTTGCGGTGAATGAATGCGGTTGTGTGTTTGGCTATTGTGGTAAGCTAATATAATGCTATATTGTGTTTTCGCTGTAAAACACTTAAAAAATCGGAAATATTGGCTGGATTCACAAGATGTTTATCTTTCATTTGCTGTACACCATGTATTTTTCATAAATGTTTTATGATGAGTATTTAGGTATTTCACGTTGCTCTCTGTAATTATTCTTGCTGCTTCGGTGCTATTTGTGATTGTAGCTGCAATGTAAAACTATGATTTATACCTCAAATATGCACATTTTCGAACAAAACATAGATTTATTGTATAACATGTTATAAGACTGTCATCTGATGAAGTTGTTTCTAGGTTAGTGACTAATTATATCTCTATTTGGTCGGTTTTGTGATAGCTACCTATGCGGTAAAAAAATTGTGAAAATATGCGGTTGAGTCTTTTGCTATTGTGGTTAGCTAATAGAAATACATATTGTGTTTTCGCTGTAAAACATTTTAAAATCGGAAATGATGGCTGGATTCACAAGATGTGTATCTTTCATTTGCTGTATTGGACTTGTGATATTTATATGCTAGTATTTACTTGTGGCGCTATGCTAGGCTATGCTAGTCAGCTTTTTTACTGATGAGGATGCTCCCGGATCAGGGATGGTGATGAAGTAGAGGTTAAGAACCAGTGTATCTTTCATTTGCTGTAGAAATAGAAATAGAAATAGAAATATATATTGTGTTTTCGCTGTAAAACACTTTAAAAAATCGGAAATATTGGCTGGATTCACAAGATGTTTATCTTTCATTTGCTGTACACCATGTATTTTTCATAAATGTTTTATGATGAGTATTTATTTATTTCACGTTGCTCTCTGTAATTATTCTGGCTGTTTTGGTGCTATTTGTGACAGTGGCTGCAATGTAAAACTACGATTTATACCTCAAATATGCACATTTTCGAACAAAACATAAAGGAAAAACCTCAACTAATTTCTAACGACTGTTGACATCCAGTGGAAGCGATAGGAACTGCAGGAAGGAATCTTAGATATCTGGATTCCCAATGAAATATCATTGAAAAGAGAGTGACCTCAAAAGAAAAAGATCTGAATGGTTTGTCCTCGGGGTTTTGCCTGCCAAATAAGTTCTGTTATACTCAGAGACATGATTCAAACGGTTTTAGAAACTTCAGAGTGTTATCTATCCAATACTAATAATAATATGCATATGTTAGAATCTGGGACTGAGTAAGAGACAGTTTACTCTGGGCACGCTTTTCATCCAAATGTGAAAATGCTGCCCCCTGTCCTAGAGAAGTTAAGATGGCTCTGGAGGAGTGGAGGCACAGGCTGGAAGGAGCAGAACATCCATTTTTGGTATGGACTGACCACAAGAATTTAGAAAACCTCTGCACTGCCAAGCGCCTTAACTCTAGTCAAGCCAGTTCGGTCCTGTTATTCACCAGGTTCAATTTCAACATCTCCTACTGCCCTCTCTCGCCTGTAAAGTTCTGCTGCCACACTCTCTGAATCTGAAACCCTCCTCCTTGCCTCATGTCTGGCGGCTTCGGTTGTCTGGGGTATTGAGACTCTGGTCCGCAATGCACAACGTTCCCAGCCGGACCCTGGGGGGGGGTCCCGGCTAACAGGTTGTTCGTCCCTGATTCAGCCCTGCCTTAGGTTCTGGAATGGGCTCAATCTTCCAGGCTTACCTGTCATCCTGGTGCCCGTCATACCTTGGCTTTCCTCCAACAACGCTTTTGTTGGCCCACCATGGCTCCTGATGTCTCAGCCTTCATCGCCGCATGCATGGTGTGTGCTCAAAGCAAGACTCCGTGGCAAGCTCCGTCTGGTCTCATTCAGCCCTGTCCCTCATTGCCCCTGGTCCCATATTTCCCTGGATTTTGTCACTGGGCTTACCCGTTCAGATGGCAACACCACCATCCTGATGGTGGTGGATCAGTTCTCCAAACTCGCCCATTTCATCCCTCTTCCAGAATTACCTTCAGCCAAGGAGACGGCTCCTGGTGCAGCACGTCTTCCTCAATCCATGGACTCCCGGGCGACATTGTCTCTGATCGGCGTCCTCAGTTCTCGTCACGATTCTGGAAGGCATTCTGCACCCTTATCGGGTCGTCAGCAAGCCTGTCCTCCGGGTTTCATCCCCAATCCAACGACCAATCAGAGTGAGCCAATCAAGACATGGAAACGACACTTCGATGTCTCGTTTCTAGTAACCCCACCACCTGGAGCCAACAATATGTCTGAGTGGAGAATGGAACACTCTCCCCTGCTCGGCCACTTGGACTCTCCCCTTTCGAGTGCTCCATAGGATATCAGAGAAATAAGTTGAGGTCAACATTAACCTCAGCCCAGCCGTTGTTGGCATACCTGGAAAAGAGCTAGGTCGGCTCTTCTCAAGACCACCTCCAGGTTTCGTCGACAAGTGGACCGGACTCTGGCTCCTCGCTATCGTGTCGGGCAGAGGGTATGGTTGTCCACATGGGTCCTACCCCTCCGGGTTGAATCCTGCAAACTTTCTCCCGGTTTTCATTGGTCCTTTCCCCATTTCTAGAGTTCTTAGTCCCACTTCTGTTCGCTTGCTGTTGATAAAATTATTTAATTTTGAAAGATAATGATGAAATAATTCACTCTGAAACCATAAAACTATAATCTGATGATGTGTGTAGTTTTAGTCAGAATTAGGTTAAACCATGTGTCTGTATTGTGGAAAAACACAGACTGTCTGAGCAAGGCGTAGCTTCGGCGCCGACCTGGCTAGGGTTCTGAGAGATTTGGGAGAGGACAGGGAGTACTTCTCAAGGTCTCCCTAATCTTGGGGGAATGGAACTGTCGGCTGGGTATTGATACAGTATGTGTGTAGGATACCTACTGTTTGTGTGTGAACGTATGTGCATGAGGAGCCAGTATAAAATGGATGGTTTTGTACAACGGACTAGGACGTCCTCGTGAATAAACACTTTGATTTTTGTTAGCTGGGACTCTTGTCTGCTTCATTCAACCAGAATCTTACAAACTCTGGGTTGCAGACTGAGTAGATTAATTGAAGTTTATGAACATTGATAACAAAATTCTCATAACACCCGTACCCTCCGTTTTCACCCTACTTTTCATGTGTCCAGGATTAAGCCCCTGTCTCACAGTCCTTTTGTCTTCTGTTTCTAGGCCCATCCTAGAAACATGTGTTATCAATTGCCAGCCAGCGTACACGGTGAGACGCCTTCTGAGGGTTCGACCACGGGGCAGGGGTTTCCAGTATCTGGTTGACTGGGAGGATTATGGCCCGGAGGAGAGGTGCTGGGTTCCTGCTGAAGACATCCTCGACCCGGGCCTCATCGCCCACTTTCACCGCCGGCACCCCGGTCAGCCAGGTATGCGCCCAGGTAGGATGCCAAGTGGTGCCCCTAGAGGGAGGGGTATTGTCACACCCTGATCTGTTTCACCTGTCTTGTGATTGTCTCCACCCATCTCCAGGTGTCACCTGTTTTCCCCATTTGTCCCAGTGTATTTATTCCTGTGTTCTCTGTTTGTCTTTTGCCAGTTCGTCTTGTCAAGTCAACCAGCATGCTTTTTCCGTGCTCCTGCTTTTTCCTTATCTCCGTTTTTCTAGTCCTCCCGGTTTTGAACCTTGCCTGCCCTGACCTCGAGCCTGCCTGACACTCTGTACCTTCTTGGTTTATGATATTTTGCCTGTCTACGACCTGTTTCTTGTCTGCCCCTTGGATTATAATAAATATCAGAGACTCAATCTATCTGCCTTCCGTGTCTAGGACGAGCGATGTCAGAGTGGAACGGACTAAGATACAGTAGAATAGTATATAATAGAGTATATACATGTGAGATGAGCAATGCAAGATATGTAAACATTATTAAAGTGACTAGTGTTCCACTCCTTAAAGTGGCCAGTGATTTTTAGTCTATGCCTATAGGCAGCAGCCTCTAATGTGCTAATGATGGCTATTTAACAGTCTGATGGCCTTGAGATAGAAGCGGTTTTCCGGTCTCTCGGTCCCAGCTTTGATCACTGTCTGTGTGGGTGGTCCATTTCAGTTTGTCAGTGATGTGTGCGCCAAGGAACTTGAAGCTTTCCAACCTTCTCCACTGCGGTACCTTCGACATAGATAGGGGGGTGTACCCTCTGCTGTTTCCTGAAGTCCACGATCATCTCCTTTGTTTTGTTGATGTTGAGTGAGAGGTTGTTTTCCAGGCACCACACTCCCGGAGCCCTCACCACCTCTCTGTAGGCTGTCTCGTCCTCATTGGTAATCAAGACTACAACTGTTGTGTCGTCTGCAAACTTGATGATTGAGATGGAGGCGTGCTTGGCCTCGCAATTATGGTTGAACAGGGAGTACAGGAGGAGGCTGAGTACGCACCCTTATGGGGCCCCAGTGTTGAGGATCAGCGGAGTGGAGATTATGTTTCCTACCTTCACCACCTGGGGGTGGCCCATGCAGTTTCACAGGGCTGGGTTCAGATCCAGGGCCTCGAGCTTATTGATGAGCTTGGAGGGTACTAGGGTGTTGAATGCTGAGCTATAGTCAAAAAGTATTCTTACATACGTATTCCTATTGTCCAGATGGGATAGGGCAGTGTGGAGAGCGATGGCGATTGCATCGTCTGTGGATCTATTGGGGCGGTAAGCAAATTGAAGTGGGTCTAGGGTGGCAGGAAAGTTAGAGGTGATATGATCCTTGGCTAGTCTCTCAAAGCACTTCATGATGACAGAAGTGAGTGCTACGGGGAAATAGTCATTAAGTTCAGTTACCTTTGCTTCCTTGGGTACAGGAACAATGGTGGCCATCTTGAAGCATGTGGGGACAGCAGACTGGGATAGGGAGAGATTTAATATGCCCGTAAACACACCAGCCAGCTGGTCTGCGTATGCTCTGAGGATGCGGCAAGGGAAGCCATCTGGGCCGGCAGCCTTGCAAGGGTTAACACATTTAAATGTTTTACTCACATCTGCCACGAAGGAGAGCCCACAGTCCTTGGAAGCGGTCTGCGTCGGTGGCAATGTGTTATCTTCAAAGAGTACGAAGAATGTGTTTAGCCTGTCTGGAAGCAAGACGTCGGTCTTGGCGACATGGCTGGTTTTCCTTTTGTAGTCCGTGATTGTCTGTAGTCCATGCCACATATGTCTCGTGTCTGAGCCGTTGAATTGTGTTACGTTCCCCAGTTTCTGTGTTGTGGTTTGTGTATTAGTATGTATGTGTGTGTTTCAGGATGGCTTCCTGAAATTCCCCCAAGCAGCTGATTGGTCGGCCCCCATTGCTAATTGGAAAGCTGACCCCGCCCCCTCGTCAGGAAACAGCTGTCTTCAATTACAGACTCCTTCTGAAGCATTATAAGCCAGTGTTCTGTTGCTCAGAAGAGAGATGAGGGTGATATCCTATGTTGGTTGTTTTTAGGAGAGAGATGATTAGTGTGTCCTGTGTTGGTTGAGTGAGAGAGCTGATTGGTTGTGTCTGTTGTGTGTCAATAGGATGCAGTGTTTTGATTATTGAACTCGTTTGGATTATTCTGTTTAATTTGTTCCCAGGGGGGAAGGGGAAGGCACCTAGGGAGTGCTTAGGCAAGAGGCCCGCAGGCATATATAACCCCTAGTATTCACTGTCTATGCACACTAGGTAAGACCTGGGCGGACCACCCCCTGTATTTTGGTTAGTGCACCAAGTGGTGCTAGTTAGGTAAGTAGTGGGTAGGCAGGTAAGGTAGGAGAGGGGGCTTTGACATTTACTTTTTTGCTTTGGTTCCGTTCAGCCCCTTTTCCCCAACATTACCGTGTGACGGAATAAATTCCTAGTAAACGGTAAATTCTCTGCCTTCTGTCATCCTTACTCGCACCTACAATCCCATACCTCTTTCACCTCACGGGGAGTTGAGTTGTAGCAGGGTGTTGCGTTCCCTCTTCCTAGAGGCGTACGTAACAAATTGCGACTCCACTTTGTCTCTATACTGACGTTTAGCTTGTTTGAGTGCCTTGCTGAGTGAATAACTACGCTGTTTGTATTCTGCAATATTACCAGTCACCTTGCCATGGTTAAATACGGTGGTTCGCGCTTTTAGTTTTGCGTGAATGCTACCATCTATCCATGGTTTCTGGTTAGGGTAGGTTTTAATAGTCATAGTGGGTGCTACATCGCCTATACACTTCCTTATGAACTCAGTCACCGTATCCGTGTATACGTCTAGATTATTTTCGCAAGCTACCCGGAACATATCCCAGTCCACATGATCACAACAATCCTGAAGCGTGGATTCCGATTGGTCAGACCAGCGTTGAAGAGTATGAAGCACGGGCACTTCCTGTTTGAGTTTCTGCCTATAGGACGGGAGGAGCAAGATGGAGTCGTGGTCAGGTTTGCCGAAAGAAGGGCGGGGGAGGGCCTTGTAAGCATTCCGGAAGTTTGAATAGCAATGGTCAAGTCTTTCTAGTGCGAGTAGGACAGTCAATATGGTGATAGAACTTCGGCCGCCTAGTCCTCAGGTTTGCTTTGTTAAAATCCCCAGCTACAATAAATGCTGCCTCAGGATATGTGGTTTTCAGTTTGCATAAAGTCCAGCAAATTTCTTTGAGGACCGTCGAGGATTCGGCTTGAGTTGGGATGTAAACGGCCGTGGCGATGACGGAGGAGAATTCTCTTGGGAGATAATATGGTCAGCATTTAACTGTGAGGTTTCTAGGTTGGGTGAACAAAAGGACTAGTTCCTGTATGGTTCTAGAATTACACCACGAGTCGTTAATCATGAAACACACCCCTCCGCCCTTCTGCTTCCCAGAGAGATATTTATTCCTGTCTTCGCGATGTACTGAGAATCCTGCCGGCATTACCGATTCCGACAGAGTATCCCGAGAGAGCCATGTTTCCGTGAAACAAAGTATGATACAGGCCCCGATGTCTCTCTGGAAAGAAGTCCTTGCTCTAAGCTCATCAACTTTGTTATCCAAAGACTGAACATTAGCGAGTAATATACTCGGAAGCGGTGGGTAGTGTGCACGCCTCCTAAGTCAAACCAGCAGGCCGCCTCGAGTGCCTCTCCTCCGTCTGTGATGTTTTGAGTCGGCCTCTGGAATAAGTTAAATTGCTCTGGGGAGGGTGAACAAAGGATCTGCTCCAGGGAAGTCGTATTCCTGGTCATAATACTGGTAGTTCTGCTGAGTTATCGTTGCTCTAACATCCAACAGTTCTTCCCGGATGTATGTAATGACACAAAACATTTCCTGAGTTAATGTAAAAAAATATGACATAAAAAAAAAATACTGCAAAGTTTCCTAAGAGCTAGTCGCTATGCTGCCATCTCTGTCGGCACCGTTCTGTGCACGTGATTAGCATGTTTGTTTTGCCTACTTTATTCCAATATTTCTGTCATTCAGTGATATTTATTAGTCATTTGTAATGGATCCGTCCAGATGTGGTTAGAAAACAATGCATTTGGTGGACTCGGTAAGAGTCTACTGTCCTGCTGATAGCCCATCAAGGGTGCATGGCTTCTTTTGTATTCTTAAAAGAACTCCAGCACAGAGAAGAGAAAGGATCCTTGAATAATTAAACATGTTGGTAAAATACTGTTAGACTTGGGGTTTATGGTCATGGACAGTGCTATTTGCCTGTGTTATACCGAAGGTGAAAGCACAAGACAATGAACAGGTAAAGTAGGCTACAATGCTGTAAAGTAGGCCTAATAATGCTAAAATAATGCTGAAATAAATCGACTGCTGGTCTTTACTGAATGCTGCACATTTTTACATTGTGTTCCATTTCCAGCGAGACTATTGAAGCCATCGACTCACTGATGGTTGAAGATGATGAGCAATCGGCAAAGGCAATCTGTAATCTGCTGGCATCACCGCATAACATCAACATCGCTCTAATCACAGTCACTAGTCACAGACACTTGAAGAAACTTGAGCGGACTTATGGAAAAAACATGTTTTCAAAATGCCTCCAGGGCCGACAGACAAGTTCCTTACTTTTTCCCCCTTCCACTTTCCTCTTCCATTTTTGTGGTAATGCTGTTGGTTGTAATTTTGGGTAGAACAGACATTTCCAAATATTTGTCTTCGATGCATACGTAACATAACTCCACCAGTCCTATTTATGATATCATTTACAAAGATTATACTTTTGTTTTTTTGAAAAAGACATTTGTTTTATCAATTAGTATATTTGAGTTTAAGGGAAACATTTAAATGTCTTGGAATGGCCTAGTCAAAGCCCAGACCTCAATCCAATTGAGAATCTGTGGTATGACTTAAAGATTACTGTACACCAGTGGAACCCATCCAACTTGAAGGAGCTGGAGCAGTTTTGCTTTGAAGAATGGGCAAAAATCCCAGTGGCTAGATGTAGCTGGCTGATAGAGACATACCCCAAGAGACGTGCTGCTGTAATTGCTGTGAAAGGTGGCTCTACAAAGTATTGACTTTGGTGGGTGAATAGTTATGCACGCTGAAGTTCTCTGTTTTTTCTTGTTAGTTAGTTTTTCTTGTCTTGTTTGTTTCACAATACAATACTTGTATTCATGAGAGGTATTGACATGTTGAATGCACCGAGCTGTCTGTGTGAACTACTGGCATACAGCTCAGACACCCATGCATACTCCACAATACATGCCACAAGAGGTCTCTTCACAGTCCCCAAGTCCAGAACAGACTATGGGAGGTGCACAGTCCTACATAGAGCCATGACTACATGGAACTCTATTCCACATCAAGTAACTGATGCAGGCAGTAAAATTAGATTTAAAAAACAGATAGAAATAGACCTTATGGAACAACTTGGACTGTGAAGCGACACAAACATAGGCAAATACCCAAATACAGTGCTTCTTCCTTTAAAAGTTATGAGCTTCTGTTGTGACATTTAGTGGTAGATGGTGGCATTCTATCATTGCACCACACTATCACAAGGGGGAGTTAGAACTCTGATCTATCGGTAGTCTAAACTGTGGCACAAATTGACTATCTTTTCTTAAATTAATGGAGGTGTTTTCAGTCTGAGAGTCTCCTCTGGCACTAGAGTCCTGCATCAGGCAACAAGAACACAAAACTGTCGGTGGTCCTGGAGTTAAGAGAGAACTTGGGTAAATACAATGGCTGGAATTTCACTTTACATTTACATTTAAGTCATTTAGCAGACGCTCTTATCCAGAGCGACTTACAAATTGGAAAGTTCATACATATTCATCCTGGTCCCCCCGTGGGAATTGAACCCACTACCCTGGCGTTGCAAGCGTCATGCTCTACCAACTGAGCCACACGGGACCACACTTGACATGTGGACTGATGATTTTCGAAAAATAGGTACGGTGGGCTTTTGGTTTCTCTCCCTCTAAAACCAGAAAAAATTCTACATAACAAACTGGCTAAGTTTACAAATTAGTAAGAATGTCTCACCCCATGTTCAAGAATTTCCTGTTTCCTTTTATTCAGATTACAACCTTTCAGTTATTTAAAAATGAAATCATCTCCAAAATATCATTATTTTTTTAACAAGCTGTAGAAAGTTGGCTGCAATTTCAATTTAATCCACCAGAAAAGTCAGAACAAATAATATAACAAATATTGTGGTTAAGCTCAAAATATGCAATTTTTTATTTTTTTTTATCAATTGGAACCTTTATCAAGTGGAAAAGTAAGGAACTTGTCGGCATTAAAGACCAAAATTGGTTAAAGAAAATTGTGAAAAATAAAAATATATACCAGTTTAATTTAAGGACCCCAAAATGTACAGCTGTGCCATATAGATTGCAAAATAGTTGGGAAGAGATTTTTGATGTACCGATACCATGGCACATGGTTTACAAATTGACACACAATTTTCCATTCCCCCTGAAAACCCTAATATTAAAAATAGTGAAATGCATTTTTTCTGTTGCCCACATGCACTTTAAACATTTGAAAAATAAAGCCTTTAAACATATTGAAGATAGACGCTTCTTAATGAGTTCCGAGAGCCAATCTGTGATTATATTAACCCTGCATTATAATTATATAAAAGCCCCTTCTCACAGAAGTATCCTAATCCTAACCCTATTCATAATGAATAATCAGATGCGTGTTGCAAGCTTGATTTTTTTCTGAAGTATTGGATCACTAAAAAATATAACTTTTACATTACCATGTAGTTTACCAATAAAATGGACTGACAGGGATGTGGACATACTCTGTATACAAATCCCAAAAGAAAGAAATGATCTCACTCCAATACATTTTTATAGAAAGTTAGCAAAAATAGTTAATATCTTGCTACCATGGAAAGGAAAATATCTGTCTACTTGTGGAAAAATCACCCTGATTAACTCTTTAGTCATATCACAGTTTACCTATTTGCTTATGGTTTTCTGTACACCTAGCGATCTATATAAAAAATATATATAATTTAATAACATATTTCTACCACGGTAGATGCTGAGTTTTTGGTTGATGACCAAAGTATTTTAAAGCATTTAAAGGCTGACATTGGTTGATTTTAATACTTCTGACAGCCAAAATTCTAACTCCACCCATAACTTTTGGACTTTTAAACATTCCCAGAAGGCAGGGATTATTATAACCTACTGCAGGCCTAAAACCTATGGGTGTAAACAACGTTTCCATGATGGGCTATTATAACCTACTGCAGGCCTAAAACCTATGGGTGTAAACAACGTTTCCATGATGGGCTATTATAACCTACTGCAGGCCTAAAACCTATGGGTGTAAACAACGTTTCCATGATGGGCTATTATAACCTACTGCAGGCCTAAAACCTATGGGTGTAAACAACGTTTCCATGATGGGCTATTATAACCTACTGCAGGCCTAAAACCTATGGGTGTAAACAACGTTTCCATGATGGGCTATTATAACCTACTGCAGGCCTAAAACCTATGGGTGTAAACAACGTTTCCATGATGGGTTATTATAACCTACTGCAGGCCTAAAACCTATGGGGGAAAACAACGTTTCCATTATGGGTTATTATAACCTACTGCAGGCCTAAAACCTATGGGTGCAAACAACGTTTCCATGATGGGCTATTATAACCTACTGCAGGCCTAAAACCTATGGGTGCAACCAACGTTTCCATGATGGGCTATTAGCAGGACAATAGACTCTTCAACCATTACAAAATGACGGCGATGATAACTCTAACTCCAAACATCATGCAACCGCAGAATGTCGGGTATTTCTTCATCAACATCGTTATGCTTTCATTAATGGAATAATGATAAAAATACTCTTTTAAAATGCAGAGGTTTATTTCAACTATGTGGCGGAGATCTTTGTGGGCTATACTCGGCCTTGTCTCAGGATGGTAAGTTGGTGGTTGAAGATATCCCTCTAGTGGTGTGGGGGCTGTGCCTTGGCAAAGTGGGTGGGGTTATATCCTTCCTGTTTGGCCCTGTCCGGCGGTATCATCGGATGGGGCCACAGTGTCTCCTGACCCCTCCTGTCTCAGCCTCCAGTATTTATGCTGCATTAGTTTATGTGTCGGGGGGCTAGGATCAGTTTGTTATATCTGGAGTACTTGTCCTGTCTCATCCGGTGTCCTGTGTGAATCTAAGTATGCTCTCTCTAATTCTCTCTTTCTCTCTTTCTTTCTCTCTCTCTGAGGACCTGAGCCCTAGGACCATGCCTCAGGCCGACCTGACATGATGACTCCTTGCTGTCCCCAGTCCACCTGTCCCCAGTCCACCTGGCCAACTGTTCTGCCTGCGGCTATGGAACCCTGACCTGTTCACCGGACGTGCTACCTGTCCCAGACCTGCTGTTTTCAACTCTCTGGAGACCGCAGGAGCGGTAGAGATACTCTTAATGATCGGCTATGAAAAGCCAACTGACATTTACTCCTGAGGTGCTGCACCCTCGACAACTACTGTGATTATTATTATTTGACCATGCTGGTCATTTATGAACATTTGAACATCTTGGCCATGTTCTGTTATAATCTCCACCCGGCACAGCCAGAAGAGGACTGGCCACCCCTCATAGCCTGGTTCCTCTCTAGGTTTCTTCCTAGGTTCTGGCCTTTCTAGGGAGTTCTTCCTAGCCACCGTGCTTCTACACCTGCATTGCTTGCTGTTTGGGGTTTTAGGCTGGGTTTCTGTACAGCACTTTGAGATATCAGCTGATATACGAAGGGCTATATAAATACATTTGATTTGATTCCTTCAATTCTGACCAGTTTCCCAGTCCTTGCCGATGAAAAACATCCCCACAGCATGATGCTGCCACCACCATGCTTCACTGGGGATGGTGTTCTCGGGGTGATGAGAGGTGTTGGGTTTGCGCCAGACATCGCGTTTCATTGATGGCCAAAAAGCTAAATTTTAGTCTCATCTGACCAGGGTACCTTCTTCCATATATGTGGGGAGTCTCCCACATGTCTTTGGCAAACACCAAACGTCTTTGCTTATTTTCTTCTTTAAGCAATGGCTTTTTTCTGGCCACTCTTCCGTAAAGCCCAGCACTGTGGAGTGTATGGCTTAAAGTGGTCCTATGGACAGATACTCCAATCTCTGCTGTGGAGCTTTACAGCTCCTTCAGGGTTATCTTTGGTCTCTTTGTTGCCTCTCTGATTAATGCCCTCCTTTAGTGGTCCATGAGTTTTGGTGGGCGGGCCTCTCTTGGCAGGTTTGTTGTGGTTCCACATTCTTTCCATTTTTTAATAATGGATTTAATGGTGCTCCGTGGGATGTTCAAAGTTTTGGATATTCTTTTATAACCCAACCCTGATCTGTACTTCTCCACAACTTTGTCCCTGACCTGTTTGGAGAGCTCCTTGGTCTTCATGGTGCCGCTTGCTTGGTGGTGCTCCTTGCTTAGTGGTGTTTTAGACACTGGGGCCTTTCGGAACAGGTGTATATATACTGAGATCATGTGACACTCAAATAAAGTCCACCTGTGTGCTATCTTACTAATTATGTGACTTCTGAAGGTAATTGGTTGCACCAGATCTTATTTCGGGGCTTCATAGCAAAGGTGGTGAGAACATATGCACAAACCACTTTTCCGTATTTTTTTGGTTTGAATTTTATTAAACAGGTAATTTTTTTAATTTAATTTCCCCAATTTGGACAATTTTGTGTATGCCCATTACCTGAAATCCAAATAAAAATCAATTTGAATTACAGGATGTAATGCAACCAAATAGGAAAAACGCCAAGAGGGATGAATACTTTTGCAAGGCAAAAGTGACCCGTTTCAGGAAATTAGGCGTCACTACTTCTCAGGTGTAACGATGTGCGCTGAGAGTCGGGAAGCAAGTTCAGGGAGTGTTTAAATAAAATAAACGGAACATAATACAAAACAGGAAACACTAAGAGCACACAGACACTGGAACAGAAACAATAATGCCTGGGGAAGGAACGAATCAGGGAGGGTGATGGAGTCTGACAACGCGCAGGTGTGCGTGACGATGGTAACAGATGTGCTCCTTAACGAGCAGCCTGGTGACCTAGAGGCCGGAGAGGGAGCACACATGACAACAGGACAGCCGTTTGAACGTAATTATATATTTTTTTAATCAAAATGCGTTTTTTGGCAGAAATGCCTTCTCCAACATATGAACTTTCTTTATTATGTATATTTTTAATGTGCCTTAATAACAAACTTGTATGACATCTGTAAATACGAACACAATTGTTAAATTACGAGCCTAGTAGGTTTAGCCACAGAAAAAGGAAGCAATCCTTCCTGCTAGCCATGACTGGCTGAGATAATGAGTGGGCTGAACATGCTGAGAGATGAGTTTGGAATGGTCTGCCATATAGCACGCTTCTGTCTATTTGACCTGGTCAATATGTCTAGGTAACCCTGTCTAACGCAGATTTTTTGATGTACCGTGTATTAACCTTTCTAGGACACATGTTCCGCTAGTGGAACCCTTCGACAACATTCCGCTGAAAAGGCAGCGCGGGAAATTCAAAACTATTTTTAAAAAATATGTAACTTTCACACATTAACAAGTCCAATACAGCAAATGAAAGATAGAAATCTTGTTGATGTCACGTTCCTGACCTTATTTCCTTTGTTTAGTCTTTGTTTCTGACCTTATTTCCTTTGTTTAGTTGGTCAGGACGTGAGCTGGGTGGGCATTCTATGTTTTGTGTTTCTATGTTGGGTTTATTGTTTGGCCTAATATGGTTCTCAATCAGAGGCAGGTGTTTGTCATTGTCTCTGATTGGGAACCATATTAAGGTAGGCTGTTTTCACTGTTTGTTTGTGGGTGATTGTTCCTGTTCGTTGCGTTCATTGGTTTTCCTATGTTGACATATTCAGGACTGTAGCGTCGTTGGTTTCGTTCTGTTTATTGTTTTGTTCGTTTTGAAGAGTATTCAAATAAATATGGATACATACCACGCAGCGATTTGGTCCTCCTCTCTTCCACATTACGACGATCGTTACAGTTAATCTACCCATTGTGTCCGATTTTAAAAATGCTTTACAGCGAAAACACAACATATGATTATGTTAGATCACCGCCAAGTCCAAAAAACACACAGCCATTTTCTCAGCCAAAGATAGGAGTCACAAAAAGCAGAAATAGAGATAAAATGAATCACTAACCTTTGATGATCTTCATCAGATGACACTCATAGGACATCATGTTACACAATACATGTATGTTTTGTTCGATAATGTGCTAATTTATATCCAAAAATCTCAGTTTACTTTGGCGCCATGTTCAGAAATGCCTCCAAAATATCCGGAGAAATTGCAGAGAGCCACATCAAATAACAGAAATACTCATCATAAACTTTGATGAAAGATACATATTTCACATTGAATTAAAGATACACTTGTTCTTAATGCAACCGCTGTGTCAGATGTCAAAAAAACTTTACGGAAAAAGCAAACCATGCAATAATCTGAGACGGCACTCAGATAGGAACAACATTTCTCCGCCATGTTGGAGTCAACAGAAATACGAAATTACATCATAAATATTCCCTTACCTTTGATGATCTTCATCAGAATGCACTCCCAGGAATCCTAGTTCCACAATAAATAGTTGTTTTGTTCGATAATGTCCATTATTTATGTCCAAGTAGCTACTTTTGTTAGCACGTTTAGTACACATATCCAAACGCTCGCGCAGGTCCAGGCGAACTTCGGACGAAAACTTCAAAGTTATATTACAGGTCGAATAAACTTGTCAAACTAAGTATAGAATCAATCTTTAGGATGTTGTTATCAAAAATATTCAATAACGTTCCAACCGGAGAATTCCTTTGTGTCTATAGAAGTAATGGAACGCAAGTCGATATCATGTGGAATGCGCGTGACCAGGACCTGGCTCTCTGCCAGACCACTAACTCAAACAGCTCCCATCCGGCTCAACATCACAGTAGAAGCTTCATTCAACGTTCTACCGACTGTTGACATCTAGTGGAAGGCGTAGGAAGTGTAAACAGATCCATATTCCACTGGGATTTCAATAGGCGATGAGTTGAAAATCGACCCGCCTCAGAATTCCTACTTCCTGTTTGGATTTTTTCTCATGTTTTTGCCTGCCACGTGAGTTCTGTTATACTCACAGATATCATTCAAACACTTTTAGAAACTTCAGAGTGTTTTCTATCCAATAGTATTAATAATATGCATATATTAGCATCTGGGACAGAGTAGGAGGCAGTTCACTCTGGGCACGCTATTCATCCAAAGTGAAAATGCTGCCCTCTATCCCTAAAAAGTTTAAAACTGCATAAGTGTTGCTCTCCACTTTCTGGAGCACCGAGCTTTGAAATCAGTGGAATTAGAGTCTGATAGCTAAGATGGAGAAAACACCTGTCTCCTGATTACATCTTCAAACTAAGGGCAACCATGGCATCCGACACGAGACGCATCCAACCATGAATGATGTATAAGATAGTCTAGCTAGCTACGTTTTCAGATATTACACATTTCTAATTTTGACAGAAAGAGCCATTTGCTTGACTAGCTATAACCTAACCTGGATGGTTAGCTACCTGCAAATTCATGCAGGGTAGTAACATCATGAGTTGGGATTATGGTTCATTATTTACCTAGCTACATGTCTTTAAAAAAGACTCCACTATGCAAGTAACCTTTTTGGGTGCGTTCGTAAATTCAGTCTGGCCATCTACTCTGATTTCAGAGCACTCTTGTCCGAGTGTGCTAGAGTGCAGAATAACTGATGAACCACTCAACACCCGTTGAATATGTATCAGTAAACGTTGGCAAAAAAGTGTAATTCAAATGTTGCCAGCAGCACAGTTAGTCACTAACGCTCTGGAAAACAAGAAAACAGTCTAACCAGCTCTGCTAGGGAGAGTAAAATGGTCAGAATGGGGTGTTCTCTCATTATGTGTCTGGAAGTTGCTAGCAAGCTAGCCAATGTTAGCCAGTTAGCTTGGATGCTTGACTGCATTGTGAGGTCCGAACGTTCGGATCAACCCTACTCATCGGCCAGAGCACCTGGTGTGTACTCTGAACGCTCCGAGAGCGCAACATTTTGAATTTACGAACGAACAATCTGACAGCACAGTTGCAGTCACCAACGCTCTGGATAACATAACAGCCTAACCAGCATTGCTACGGCGAGTAATGTTCAGTGAGCTGTTCTGTCGTTTGTGTCTGAAAGTAGCTAGCAAGTTAGCATGGGTGCTTGACTGCTGTTGTTAGTACAGAACACTGAGATCAACCCTTAAAGAGCTGGGTGGGGATAAGGCTTAAAAGGGTGTGAACGCTGCTGAATGGGTGTAGACAAAGAAGAGCTCTCCAATAGTAATAGTAGTAGTAGTAGTAAGACTCTTTAAACAATGCCACTTAATATAATGTTTACATACCCTACATTACTCATCTCATATGTATATGTATATACTGTACTCTATATCATCTACTGCATCTTGCCATCTTTATGTAATACATGTATCACTAGCCACTTTAAACTATGCCACTTTATGTTTATATACCCTACATTACTCATCTCATATGTATATACTGTACTCTATACCATCTACTGCATCTTGCCTATGCCGTTCTGTACCATCACTCATTCATATATCTTTATGTACATATTCTTTATCCCTTTACACTTGTGTGTATAAGGTAGTAGTTGTGGAATTGTTAGGTTAGATTACTCGTTGGTTATTACTGCATTGTCGGAACTAGAAGCACAAGCATTTCGCTACACTCGTATTAACATCTGCTAACCATGTGTATTTGACAAATACAATTTGATTTGATTTGATTTGATTGGTAGCTCTCCAAAAACAGTACCAAACTCACTTTTGAGGCCATTTTCTCAAAAGTGAGGTGACAAGTTAATCAACTTTCAAAGCAAAATTAATTTCCTATTGTTCCTCGACTGTAATGTATGATATACATTTTTTTAACTCTGTGTCTCTACTTTTATCCAATGTAAAAAACGCAATTTCTAATTTTGCTACATAAGACCGATGTGAGTCGGTCGTTCACGTAGTTCATAACTAGCTTACTGTTTCTTAACAAAGGTATTTGTTTTCTCGACTATGGTTTGTGTTGTGGTCTTGGTTGTTCTTCGTCGAGGAAATGTGGTGTTTGTCCTGTCTGAAATCTGGGTACCTTGTCTTACCGTAGCTTTGTCTATGGAGTAGCCTACCTAGACCGTTTTGCAATGCCCAAAACATGCATTGTAAGGTAGCTAGCTAGCAGTGTGACAGTTTCCCAAAACTTGGCTTTGATCCTGCTTTGAACCTATTTAGCCAGCTACTGTATGTTTTGTGGAAGAATGTAGCTATAATATATTAAACATTGAGTTGGTACAGTCTTGTTGGGGTAACATTGGCTACCTAACTAGCTAGTTTGGTAGTAAACGTGATCAATGCATCTCATTGATTGTAGCTAGCAATGCAAATGAATGTGGGCAGCTTGTCAGTTTCCCAAAGTTTGCAGGGTTTTAAACATAACATAACTAACGATAGCTAGCTATGTTTTGTGTAAGAAAGTATGATATATTTTGGTGCATGAACTGGTCATACGCGACAGCTAATGTTACAGTCTTACGTTGGCTAACATTACCTAGCTAACGTTAGCTGGCTATCATAGCAGCCAAGGATGCTTATTTGTGCATATTTGTTTGTGCTTTGATTACACGCAAGAAGTCTAGGTCAGCAATTTACACATTATGAATACAGCCTTATATGAAAAAGCTTATTTGGCAAAATATAGCTAGCATTCCTTGCTTGTTGGTTAGCTACCTATCCAATGTTAGCTCTCATCTGACTGGTATAACTTTATGTTAGCTAGCTAGCAAGTTAGATACCTAGCTAATTGAAACAAAACCACATTTATTGACTAGCTACCTTCCTTTGCCTGTTAGCTAGATTTCAACTGACTGGTGTTCGCTAGCTGCAGACGCTAACTGCTGGACTAGCTAGCTACCTAGCTAATCCAGGGGGAGGGGGTTACTAAGATATTTGATATTGAATTTTAAGAACCCTTGAAGTACAAGAAAAATACATACAAAAATGATTTGATGAAATATTGTATTTTGCCTTAGCCCGTACAAACGCATTGAATCACAGATAGTCCCCCAAAAAACAATCCAAAATAAGTTTGTTCTGAAGTGTCTGTCCTATATCCGAGAGATAAGAAAGATCATGAAAAATTATGTATATCCTTTTCTACGTACTTAACCCCTTATTTTCGTCAGTCTATGTATTTCCATACATTTTTTTAACTGGTACCGGGATACATTCAGTGAAGCCTGTGGGCATCCTAAAGCAAAACAACCGATATGTACGTGTTTGTGAGACTCTCACCCTTCCACAGAGGGATCATAGTGTGTAGGCCAAACCGTTCGGACGCAACAGGCAATTTTGTGAGAAGACCGATTGTTGGGATGTCTCTGGGTCTGACAAACACCGCTCTAGCGCTGTCAGCTTTCACTGCAGAGGAAGTGCGAAACAGGCGTATGTGGTGGATTGAGACTCAACCAATGCAAAAAAAATCTCTAGATGGAACTGATAGATGGAACTGATAGATTTTAATGGAGATTTTTTTAAATTATAATTAGGGTGTTAACCTCGGGGGGGCGAAATTAGGGTGTTAACCTCAGCTTGAATACCACCATATAGACAGATATATATACACAGTAGCATAGGTATGTTCCATACTCTTGACTGGCAGCATAGAGCAAGTAGCTGTGTTGCCGAGCAACCGACCCGGTGTCAGATCTCTGAGCTTCAGCTAAAAAAGATGTTGGCGTTGTCAGACATTTTACAAAAAGGTATCACATTGTTGGTTCTTAATGTACAGAAATGAGCATGATAGAGCGATAAATTATACATTTAATCAAAACTGTTGCCCCTACAAACTTATTCAGTCTGAAACATGTCAAGTCTAATGGTCACTTTATGGACTAGTCTCGTTCTTATCCGACGTCTAGATATTGTCTGGCCAAGAAATTGTATTTTAATGCTGAGGACCCTGTTAAAAATTCAGTATGTGGTTCTCGGCAACGGCCAGACGGCTCATGACCAGAGGCAGGGAGATATGACACTAACAGTGAGATTCAATCATCCTTATTGAGGTCACACCAACCAACAATATAACATCTTAAGTACTAGCTACCAGTACCTTTGATCTGAAATATCAGTGTGTGTGTGTGTGTTCAGTGGGACTTGTCTGTGCTTATCAATGATATTGATTAGTGTACCTTATCTAATCTGTATGATAAATATATGATGTTATCTGTACTCGGTTTCATGAAGCTGAACACAGCGCTCAGTTCACCTAAGAGAAGGTATGTCTTTATTGTCAGGAAACACTTCCCTTGACTCTAAAGCTTCAGGGTTCCCAAACTGTTTCACTCAGGCCCCCCTTCTAGCATTGGTGAACATCCCAAGGCCCACCTTCTAGCATTGGGGAACATCCCAAGGCCCCCCTTCTAGCATTGGGGAACATCCCAAGGCCCCCCTTCTAGCATTGGGGAACATCCCAAGGCCCCCCTTCTAGCATTGGGGAACATCCCAAGGCCCCCCTTCTACCATTGGGGAACATCCCCAGTGTATTCATGTGATATTTCAGTGACTTAAACATTACTTCAATATCTATGGGCTAAAAAACATTAGCTGACATGGGCTAGTTGATCTGGATATATCTTACAAGTATAAATAGTTTTGTAAGGTATGCAATACTGACATGACAAAAGGAAAACTGATGATGCAATAACCAATTTAGAAATTACACATCAAGTGTAAGTTGAAAGCCGGATTGAGTTCCTGTTTTGTTGCAGTTTTTGGGAGGGGTGACCCCCGCCGGCCGACCCCTCGCTCCCCAGTTTGAGAACCTCTGCTCTAAAGAATCAATGTGTCACGTTGTATAATGACTGAAGACAAGCACAGGAATACGTAATAGGGGGTTTATTTTCTCCACCCAAACAAAAGAGCAAGGTGTAAACCTCTAAATACACAGGACAAGACCCATAAAATAAGTGCACAATAACACGTAGCATGGAAGCCGATGCAATAGCACAGGTACTCACACGACAAACGGACATGGTAACAATAACCGACAAGGACAATGGGAAACAGAGGGCACATATTAGTATGTTTATATCAGGGGGAATGGGAACCAGGTGTGTGTAATGAGACAAGGCAGTCCGGTGTTGGTGGTAATGAATCCAGTTCAGTGACGCAGACATCCAGAGCTGGTGAACGGAATGAGCAGCAGTACCCGAGGGGGGGGGGGTCTCCGGGGGGGGGGGGGGGTCCGTGACAGTACTCCCCCAACGTGCTGCACCTGCAGCGGGACAACACCGGCCTTTGGGACGACCACAGGGACACGTTGCACGACAGTGAAAATCCCTGGTCAGTGAATCATCCAGGATGTCCAACGCAGGAACCCAGCACTTCTTTGGGCCTTACCCCTCCCAGTTGATGAGGTACTGGAGACACCCCATCCGACGCCTCGAATCAAGGACTTCACGTCCATTTTCGTGAAGTACTACGCCCCGTGCATTTGTTCGATGATGGTTGGGATGAGGGGTAAAGGATAGCTGAGCTTAACGGTGGCTTTATTCAGAGTTCGATAATCAATGCAGGGGCGCATTCCCCCATCTTTATTTATAACAAAAAAGAAGCTTGAGGAGGCTGGTGGCGTAGAGGGGAGGATAAACCCTGCTAGAGGCTGTCCTGTACATAGGTCTCCATGACCTCGGTCTCCACATAGGAGAAGGGATAGACATGTACTCTCCTTTCGGTAACTCCACTTGAGGGGTGTGGTCTGGACTTTCCTCCATAGTGGTGTTGACAGACACCGCGGGACACCTCCCCTGGCACTCCTGCGACCAACCCAGCAGTCTCCCCTCGGACCAGGAAATATGAAGCTTATGCCAACACAACCAGAGGAAACCTAAAACAACCGGGTGCGTGGGGGTGACTATAATCAAAAAGGTGATCTGTTCTAAATGAGTGTCATGGGTCAGCAGAGAAACGGGAACAGTGATGTGATGTACGAGCCCTGTCGCTATTGGACGATTATCCAGGGCTCGAATCGGAATGGGTGACTGTAGGGGAACCAAAGATTCCCGGCAGCTCCGGATTCAAAATCAGAGCTAACAGGAGTGAGGGGCTAGGGTATTCAGGAATTTTAAATGGGAATACACTGGTTGAGTTGAGAAAAAAGGAGGGCAGATCTTGCATCCTACCTGGGTTGAAGCAGGAGAATTCCCTGGCTTGTAACCCCATCCCATATTAGTGGATAGAGGGCAGGTTGGGGAGAAATTACTCCTTTCTCCACAATAGGAGCAGAGGCCCAGATTCCTCTTTTTCTTACACTCTGCCTCGGGCAAACATTCAGAACCCACCTCCATCGGCTGATGGCTGACGGCTACAGATGTAGCCATGAGCTCCGGATTCCACTCGGGTCTTCGCCAGGACTGCAGGAGGTTGATCAAACAAATCGCGATGCTGATGAGCTGGTCGAGTGACAGGTTGTCATCACGGCAGGCTAACTCCATCTGTACCTCCTCCCGCAGTCCGCTGCGGAACACGTTGGCCAGAGCCGACTCGTTCCATCCGGTGGAGGCCGCGATGGTCTGGAACTCCAGAGCAAACTCAGAGGCGGTCTTAGCTCCCTGGCGTAGTCAGAGTAGGCGTTCACGCCTCTCTTGGCCCTCCACAAGATGAGCAAACACTGAGGGGAAGAGGGTGAGCTGCTAGTAGGACTCGACCTCGGGTCCATCTGTTTCCCAGATCGCGGCGCCCCAGTCCTGGGCCTGTCTGGTCAATGCTGAGATGACGGTGGCAACCCTGTCACTCCCGGAGACATCTTCGGCGTAGCGAGTGAGCTACAGGTCGCATTGCAGAAGGAATCCCTTGCATCTCGCTGGAGCGCCGTCAAAGCGCACCGGGAGGGACAGGGGTATTCTGCAGACCAGCTCAGATGGGACGGAGGCAGGTATTGGTGTGGGGGCTGGTGCCGGAGACAGGAGGGACTGCACATTCCCCTCCAAACGCAGGATGGTTGCCAGCACGCTGTCCATGGCACTGCCGAATCTGGAGACAGTCCTCTTGATGCTGTAGGGTTTCTACGATGTTCGACAGCTCGGTCTTGCCTGCTGTTTCCATTTAGTGGGTCGGTTATTCTGTCACGTTGTATAATGATTGGGGACAGGCACAGGAATACGTAATAGGGGGTTTTATTATCGCCACCCAAACAAAAGAGCAAGGTGTAAACCTCTAAATACACAGGACGAGACCCATAAAATAAGTGCACAATAACACGTAGCATGGAAGCCGATGCAATAGCACAGGTACTCACACGACAAATGGACATGGTAACAATAACCGACAAGGACAATGGAGAACAGAGGGCACATATTAGTATGTGTATATCAGGGGGAATGGGAACCAGGTGTGCGTAATGAAACAAGATAGTCCAGGGTTGGTAGTAATGATCCAGTTCAGTGACGCCTAGAAGGCTGGTGAGGTAGATCTCAGGAGCTGGTGAAAGGAATGAGCAGCAGTACCGGGGGGATCCGTGACACAATGTTGTTTCCTAGATGGCTATGATATGCAGTGTGTACCATGCAAGCAAATACACACACAGAGGCGTCACTGAACTGGATCCATAGGGGATAAGGGCACATACCCCCTCAGATTTGTCCATTATGATTTTTTTTTTTAGATGTTAAATTAATAACTAAACATTGAAGCCCATGCAGATCTTATTAAAAGATCTGTCAGCGATATTTGGGGTATATTTTCAGTAGGGGGCACACTGACTGTACCCACCCTCCTATTCTCCATAGTAAGTGGTTCCTTTCAAGGTGCCTTATGGAGAAAAGGTTTGCCTAGTGTAGTGTGTGCGGACAGTATGGAGGTGGTGAGAGAGTGTAGAGTGACACACAGCATTTGATTTTAGCTGCCGGTGATGGGATTGCAGGAGGTATGTTTGTATTCATTTGATTTTAGCTGCCGGTGATGGGATTGCAGGAGGTGTGTTTGTATTAATTTGATTTTAGCTGCCGGTGATGGGATTGCAGGAGGTTGGTTTGTATTCATTTGATTTTAGCTGTCGGTGATGGGATTGCAGGAGGTGTGTTTGTATTCATTTGATTTTAGCTGCCGGTGATGGGATTGCAGGAGGTGTGTTTGTATTCATTTGATTTTAGCTGCCGGTGATGGGATTGCAGGAGGTGTGTTTGTATTCATTTGATTTTAGCTGCCGGTGATGGGATTGCAGGAGGTTTGTTTGTATTCATTTGATTTTAGCTGCCGGTGATGGGATTGCAGGAGGTGTGTTTGTATTCATTTGATTTTAGCTGCCGGTGATGGGATTGCAGGAGGTTTGTTTGTATTCATTTGATTTTAGCTGCCGGTGATGGGATTGCAGGAGGTTTGTTTGTATTCATTTGATTTTAGCTGCCGGTGATGGGATTGCAGGAGGTTTGTTTGTATTCATTTGATTTTAGCTGCCGGTGATGGGATTGCAGGAGGTTTGTTTGTATTAATTTGATTTTAGCTGCCGGTGATGGGATTGCAGGAGGTTTGTTTGTATTCATTTGATTCTAGCTGCCGGTGATGGGATTGCAGGAGGTGTGTTTGTATTCATTTGATTCTAGCTGCCGGTGATGGGATTGCAGGAGGTGTGTTTGTATTCATTTGATTTTAGCTGCCGGTGATGGGATTGCAGGAGGTTTGTTTGTATTCATTTGATTAAGCTACATATGTAGCCTATTGACTCGTTGATGAATAAATAAAACGTTTTGTTGTTTCTCTGTAATACCTGACCCTTAGTACTTCTATGACGTTGGCTTTAGCCAGCTAGATAGGCAATCAATCAAGTTAGCTCGTCTAACCATCTTGGCAAATTTACTATAATTTAGAAAAGCAAGCAATTACTGAATGATTCACATTCCTTTCAATCTTTTACGCAGATTTGAGGAGAAATAATTAGTTTCTTTTTTTTTTTAAATACCACCAGTCAGGAGGATACAGACAGTTTAAGAGGTATACTTAGATTAAATGTAATCTGGCACTTTATGATAATATATGTATATTAATTATGATGCCATGATATGGGCCTGTATTGATGTGTGGTAAGATCCCATGTACTGGGTTGTAATGTGGATGTAATATCCTAGGCATGTATGTATGTCTATATATATATATATATATATATACATACAATATATATATTGAGATGTGTGATTTACAACAGTCAGAATGACACCATCATTAAAATTACAATTGAACAGGTAAAGTGTTATGTTAATACCCTATGCAGAAAGACATCGACATAGAATTATGCTTAATTCTAAGACTCTAGATTGCAGGAAAAAGCTCTCAGGTACTCAGGTACTTAGTGATATATAATGGGAGCATGATAACCCTGTACTCACACACACCACCATTATCGGCTTAGAGCTGCCCACTATCAGACAGAAAGATGACGGTAGAGAAAGTGTGTGTGTGTGTGTGGACAGAGACATGTTTCCTCAAGGGAGATAATTAGTGTGTGAATATTCATATATGCAAACGCAACATGAATAATGTCCCTCCAAAGGTTAGCTCATTAATTACTAACTAACAATTAACAGAAATACTTTTATAATTAATTATTTTGCTGTTTCCTTGGCGCCAGTGTTCATGCATAACTTACAGTGAGGTCAGAACCTGTGTATATATGTGTGTTGCACATAGTCAACAGATCCGGTCTATTCAGTGGCTCCCAAGTGGTGCAATGGGCTAAGGCACTGCATCTCAGTGCTAGAGGCATCACTACAGACCCTGGTTCAATTCCAGGCTGTATGACAACTGGCCGTGATAGGGCAGTCATTGTAAATAAGAATTTGTTCTTAACTGACTTGCCTAGTTAAATAAAAAAAATACAAAGACATCTCAATTCTGTGTCCACAGATGCATGGAGAAATCCCTGCCAAATACACAGTGGTACTAGCCGTAGTTGGTTTTAAGCCAAAGGCGTTGTGGTCTTTGAACCTCTGCCTTCAGTTTGATAAAATTCACTCTGAGATCCAACTCCCTGAATGTCCAAGCTACTACTGCGCTAAAACAAACACACCCTCTGTGGTGATAGGGCCATGTCCCAACAACATGGTTCCTACTCTTGTTCCTTCAGGACCGTAGACCAGACGGACTACTGAGATGAGACACTGTGAAGAAACGACACAGAGAGGAGAGGAGACAGGAGAGATTCAGTCCTTTGGTCAGGTGCCACAGGACTTAGGAAAAGGAACTTAGGAAAATTGCAATATACTCAGAATAGGGCAGCACGGCTGGCCATAGGATGTACACAGGCTCAAAGTGGAGGAGAGATTGATTTCATCACTACTTGTATTTGTGAGAGGTATTGACATGTTGAATGCACCGAGCTGTCTGTTTGAACTACTGGCACACAGCTCGGACACCCATGCACACCCCACAATACATGCCACCAGGGATCTCTTCACAGTCCCCAAGTCCAGAAACAGACTAAGGGATGTGCAAAGTGCTACATAGAGCCATGACTACATCAAGTAACTGATGCAAGCAGTTATTATCAAGATGGGGCCGACAGAGAGGGTTGCCTCGCTTCTAGTCCTTAGGAAACTATGCAGTATTTCGTTTTTTTAATGAAATCTTTCTTACATTGATGGCCCAGAAAATCTTAAGTGTTAATACATACAGCCGGGAAGAACTATTGGATATCAGAGTGACGTCAACTTACCAACATTACGACCAGGAATATGACTTCCTCGAAGCGGATCCTTTGTTCGGACAACCCAGGACATTGGATCTGGGTCCAGAGGCCGACCCAAAACAACGTCGCCGCAGAAGAGGTAGACGGAGCGGCCTCCTGGTCAGACTTCGAAGGCTTGCATACCACCCACCACTTCTGAGTATATTACTCGCCAATGTCCAGTCCCTAGACAACAAGGTAGACAAAATTAGGGCAAGGGTTGCTTTCCAGAGATTAACATTCTCTGTTTGTCACGCCCTGACCTTAGAGATCCTTTTTATGTCTCTATTTTGGTTTGGTCAGGGCGTGAGTTGGGGTGGGCATTCTATGTTTTGTGTTTGTATGATTTTCTATTTCTTTGTGTTTGGCCGGGTGTGGTTCTCAATCAGAGGCAGCAGTCTATCGTTGTCTCTGATTGAGAATCATACTTAGCTAGCTTTTTTCCCACCTGTGTTTGTGGGTAGTTGTTTTCTGTATAGTTTTAGTTTACCTTACAGAACTGTTCGTTTCTCGCTTTGTTATTTTTGTTCTAGTGTTCAGATTTAAATGAACACATACCACGCTGCGCTTTGGTCCACTCCTTCATCAGACGAGCGTTACAGAACTTCCCACCACCAACGGACCAAGCAGCGTGGTAGAAAGGAGGAATGGATATGGGAGGAGATCCTGGCCGGAAGGGATCACCTTCCATGGGAACAAGTGGAAGCATTATGGAAGGCGAAAGCAGAGCGGCAGCGTTACGAGGGAACACGGCTGGCAAGGAAGGGGGGAAGCCCCCCCCAAAAAAGTTGGGGGTGGGGGCACACAGGGAGTGTGGCTGAGTCAGGTTGGAGACCTGAGCCAACTCCCCATGCTTACCGTGGCGAGCGTCGTACTGGTCAGGCACCGTGTTATGCGGTGGAGCACACGGTGTCTCCAGTGCGCGTGCATAGCCCGGTGCGCTACATTCCAGCTCCCCGCATCTGCCGGGCTAGGGTGAGCATCCAGCCAGGAAGGGCTGTGCCAGCCCTGCTCTCCAGACCTCCAGTGCGTCTCCTCAGCCCAGGATATCCTGCGCCGGCTCTGCGCACTGTGTCTCCGGTGCGTCTGCACAGCCCAGTTCGTCCTGTACCTGCGCCCCGCATCTGCAGGGCGAAAGTAACCATCCAGCCAGGACGGGTTGTGCAGGCTCCTAGCTCGAGCCCTCCAGTGCGCCTCCACGGCCCAGTGTATCCGGTGCCTCTGCCTAGGACAGGGCCTCCTGTATGTCTCTCCAGCCTGGTGAGTCCTGTGCCTGCTCCTAGAATTAATCCTCCTGTGTGTCTCCCCAGCCTGGTGAGCCCAGTGACAGCTCAACTTACCAGACTGCCCATACGTCTCCCCCCTCCAGTGTTGATCCATGGCACAAATCCTCCAGTGATGATCCATGGCACGAAGCCTCCAGTGATGATCCATGGCAAGAAGCCTCCGGTGATGATCCATGGCACGAAGCCTCCAGTGATGATCCATGGCAAGAAGCCTCCAGTGATGATTCATGGCACGAACCCTCCAGTGATGATCCATGGCACGAAGCATCCAGTGATGATCCATGGCACGAAGCCTCCAGTGATGATCCATGGCCAGAAGCCTCCAGTGATGATCCATGGCAAGAAGCCTCCAGTGATGATCCATGGCACGAAGCCTCCAGTGATGATCCATGGCAAGAAGCCTCCAGTGATGATCCATGGCACGAAGCCTCCAGTTATGATCCATGGCAAGAAGCCTCCAGTGATGATCCATGGCACGAAGCCTCCAGTGAGGAGTCATGGCACGAAGCCTCCAACGAAGGCCTCCAGTCCGGAGCCTCCAGCCACGGCCTCCAGTCCGGAGCCTCCAGCGACGGCCTCCAGTCCGGAGGCTCCAGCTACGTTCTCCAGTCCGAAGCCTCCAGCGACGGTCTCCAGTCCGGAGCCTCCAGCGACGTTCTCCAGTCCGGAGCCTCCAGCGACGTTCTCCAGTCCGGAGCCTCCAACGACGTTCTCCAGTTCGGAGCCTCCAGCGACGGTTACCAGTCCGGAGCCTCCAGCGACGGCCTCCAGTCCGGAGCCTCCAGCGACGGCCTCCAGTCCGGAGCCTCCAGCGACGGCCTCCAGTACGGAGCCTCCAGCAACGGTTACCAGTCCGGAACCCCCAGCGAGGGTGCCCAGTCCGAGGCCCGCAACGAGGGTTCCCAGTCCGGGGCCTGCAGCGAGGGTGCCCAGTCCGGGGCCCGGAGGGAGGGTGCTCAGTCCAGGGCTTGCAACGAGGGTGCCCAGTCCGGGGCCCGCAACGAGGGTGCCCAGTCCGGGGCCCGCAACGAGGGTCCCCAGTCTGGGGCCCGCAACGAGGGTCCCCAGTCCGGGGCCCGCAACGAGGGCCCCCAGTCCGGGGTCGGCGGCGAGGGTCCCCGCACCCCGCATAGATGCCCACCCAGACCCTCCCCTATAGGTTTAGGTTTTGCGGCCGGAGTCCGCACCTTTGGGGGGGGGTACTGTCACGCCCTGACCTTAGAGATCGTTTTTATGTCTCTATTTTGGTTTGGTCAAGGCGTGAGTTGGGGTGGGCATTCTATGTTTTGTGTTTCTATGATTTTCTATTTCTATGTTTTGGCCGGGTATGGTTCTCAATCAGGGACAGCTGTCTATCGTTGTCTCTGATTGGGAACCATACTTAGGTAGCCTTTTTTCCCACCTGTCTTGGTGGGAAGTTGACTTTGTTTAGGGCACATAGCCTTTGAGCTTCACGGTTTGTTTTTGTAATGTTTATTGTTTTGTTCGGCGTCATTTTGATTTAATTTTAAAAAATTACGCTCAACCACGCTGCACCTTGGTCCTCTGCTTTCAACAGCCGTGACACTGTTTTACGGAAACATGGCTCTCTCGGGATATGTTGTCCTAGTCGGTACAGCCACCGGGATTCTTCATGCGTCGCGTCGACAGAAATAAACATCTCTGGGAAGAAGAAGGGCGGGGGTGTATGCTTAATTTTAACGACTCATGGTGTAATCATAACATACAGGAACTCAAGTCCTTTTGCTCACCTGACCTAGAATTCCTTACAATCAAATGCCAACCATATCTCCAAAGAATTCTCGTCGGTTATTGTCACAGCCGTGTATATCCCCCTCTCAAGCAGATACCACGATAGCCCTCAAGGAACTTCACTGGACTCTATGCAAACCATATATCCTGAGGCGGCATTTATTGTAGCTGGGGATTTTAGCAAAGGAAATTTGAGAAGGCTACCTAATTTCTATCAGCATATTGATTGCAGCACTCACTGGATCACTGCTACTCTAACTTCCGTGATGTATACAAGGCCCTCCCTTCGGCAAAGCCGACCACGACCCATTTTGCTCCTACGGTCCTATAGTAATTTTTTTTAAACAAGCATTTTGCTACACTCGCATTAACATCTGCTAACCATTTGTATGTGACCAATAAAATGTTATTTGAGCAATGGAATCAGATGGAAAAAGCTGATGGAAATACACCTTATGGAACAGCGGGGACTGTGAAGCAGCACACATAGGCACAGACACATGCATACACAATAACATACGCACTATACAAACAAGTACACATGTGGTAGGGATGGAGTGCTTGAGGGCACACAGTGTGTTGTAAAATCTGTGAATGCATTGTAATGTTTTTAAAATTGTAAAAACTGCCTTAATTTTGCCTTGGCAGCAGCTAATGGGGATCCATAACACACACACATGAGGAGAGACACAGGAGACAGAGAGGGGATACAGTTAGAAGAGAGAGGAAACACCGAGAGGACACAGAGGACACCAAGTAGACACTGAAAGGGGGCAATGAGAGGGGAGACAGGAGAGGAGACACCGAATGGAGTAAAGGAGACTGAGAGAAGAGGAGGCACAGAGGAGAGGAGAGCAGAGAGAGGAGACAGCGGAGACACTAAGAGGAGAGGAGACATAGTATCAAATCAAATCAAATCAAGTTTATTTTATATAGCCCTTCGTACATCAGCTGATATCTCGAAGTGCTGTACAGAAACCCAGCCTAAAACCCCAAACAGCAAGCAATGCAGGTGTAGAAGCACGGTGGCTAAGAAAAACTCCCTAGAAAGGCCAAAACCTAGGAAGAAACCTAGAGAGGAACCAGGCTATGAGGGGTGGCCAGTCCTCTTCTGGCTGTGCAGGGTGGAGATTATAACAGAACATGGCCAAGATGTTCAAAATGTTCATAAATGACAAGCATGGTCAAATAATAATCAGGAATAAATGTCAGTTGGCTTTTCATAGCCGATCATTAAGAGTTGAAAACAGCAGGTCTGGGACAGGTAGGGGTTCCATAACCGCAGGCAGAACAGTTGAAACTGGAACAGCAGCAAGGCCAGGTGGACTGGGGACAGCAAGGAGTCATCATGCCCGGTAGTCCTGACGTATGGTCCTAGGGCTCAGGTCCTCCGAGAGAGAGAAAGAAAGAGAGAAGGACAGAATTAGAGAGAGCATACTTAAATTCACACAGGACACTGGATAAGACAGGAGAAGTACTCCAGATATAACCAACTGACCCTAGCCCCCCGACACAAACTCCTGCAGCATAAATACTGGAGGCTGAGACAGGAGGGGTCAGGAGACACTGTGGCCCCATCCGATGATACCCCCGGACAGGGCCAAACAGGAAGGATATAACCCCACCCACTTTGCCAAAGCACAGCCCCCGCACCACTAGAGGGATATCTTCAACCACCAACTTACCATCCTGAGACAAAGTATAGCCCACAAAGATCTCCACCACAGCACAAACCAAGGGGGGGCGCCAACCCAGACAGGAAGATCACGTCAGTAACTCAACCCACTCAAGTGACGCACCCCTCCTAGGGACGGCATGAAAGAGCACCAGTAAGCCAGTGACTCAGCCCCTGTAATAGGGTTAGAGGCAGAGAATCCCAGTGGAGAGAGGGGAACCGGCCAGGCAGAGACAGCAAGGGCGGTTCGTTGCTCCAGAGCCTTTCCGTTCACCTTCACACTCCTGGGCCAGACTACACTCAATCATATGACCTACTGAAGAGATAAGTCTTCAGTAAAGACTTAAAGGTTGAGACCGAGTCTGCGTCTCTCACATGGGTAGGCAGACCATTCCATAAAAATGGAGATCTATAGGAGAAAGCCCTGCCTCCAGCTGTTTGCTTAGAAATTCTAGGGACAATTAGGAGGCCTGCGTCTTGTGACCTTAGCGTACGTGTAGGTATGTACAGCAGGACCAACTCGGAAAGATAGGTAGGAGCAAGCCCATGTAACGCTTTATAGGTTAACAGTAAAACCTTGAAATCAGCCCTTGCCTTAACAGGAAGCCAGTGTAGAGAAGCTAGCACTGGAGTAATATGATCAAATTTCTTGGTTCTAGTCAGGATTCTAGCAGCCGTATTTAGCACTAACTGAAGTTTATTTAGTGCTTTATCCGGGTAGCCGGAAAGTAGAGCATTGCAGTAGTCTAACCTAGAAGTAACAAATGCATGGATAAATTTTTCTGCATCATTTTTGGGCAGAAAATTTCTGATTTTTGCAATGTTACGTAGATGGAAAAAAGCTGTCCTTGAAACAGTCTTGATATGTTCGTCAAAAGAGAGATCAGGGTCAAGAGTAACGCCGAGGTCCTTCACAGTTTTATTTGAGACGACTTTACAACCATCAAGATTAATTGTCAGATTTAACAGAAGATCTCTTTGTTTCTTGGGACCTAGAACAAGCATCTCTGTTTTGTCCGAGTTTAAAAGTAGAACGTTTTCAGCCATCCACTTCCTTATGTCTGAAACACAGGCTTCTAGCGAGGGCAATTTTGGGGCTTCACCATGTTTCATTGAAATGTACAGCTGTGTGTCATCCGCATAGCAGTGAAAGTTAACATTATGTTTTCGAATAACATCCCCAAGAGGTAAAATATATAGTGAAAACAATAGTGGTCCTAAAACGGAACCTTGAGGAACACCGAAATGTACAGCTGATTTGTCAGAGGACAAACCATTCAAAGAGACAAACTGATATCTTTCCGACAGATAAGATCTAAACCAGGCCAGAACTTGTCTGTGTAGACCAATTTGGGTTTCCAGTCTCTCCAAAAGAATGTGGTGATCGATGGTGTCAAAGGCAGCACTAAGGTCTAGTAGCACGAGGACAGATGCAGAGCCTCGGTCTGACGCCATTAAAAGGTAATTTACCACCTTCACAAGTGCAGTCTCAGTGCTATGATGGGGTCTAAAACCAGACTGAAGCATTTCGTATACATTGTTTGTCTTCAGGAAGGCAGTGAGTTGCTGCGCAACACCTTTTTCTAAAATTTTTGAGAGGAATGGAAGATTCGATATAGGCCGATAGTTTTTTATATTTTCCGGGTCAAGGTTTGGCTTTTTCAAGAGAGGCTTTATTACTGCCACTTTTAGTGCGTTTGGTACACATCCGGTGGATAGAGAGCCGTTTATTATGTTCAACATAGGAGGGCCAAGCACATGAAGCAGCTCTTTCAGTAGTTTAGTTGGAATAGGATCCAGTATGCAGCTTGAAGGTTTAGAGGCCATGATTATTTTCATCATTGTGTCAAGAGATATAGTACTAAAACACTTAAGTGTCTCTCCCGATCCCAGGCCCTGGCGGAGCTGTGCAGATCCAGGACAGCTAAGCCCTGGAGGAATACGCAGATTTAAAGAGGAGTCCGTAATTTGCTTTCTAATGATCATGATCTTTTCCTCAAAGAAGTTCATGAATTTATTACTGCTGAAGTGAAAGCCATCCTCTTTTGGGGAATGCTGCTTCTTAGTTAGCTTTGCAACAGTATCAAAAATAAATTTTGGATTGTTCTTATTTTCCTCAATTAAGTTGGAAAAGTAGGATGATCGAGCAGCAGTGAGGGCTCTTCGATACTGCACGGTACTGTCTTTCCAAGCTAGTCGGAAGACTTCCAGTTTGGTGTGGCGCCATTTCCGTTCCAATTTTCTGGAAGCTTGCTTCAGAGCTCGGGTATTTTCTGTATACCAGGGAGCTAGTTTCTTATGACAAATGTTTTTCATTTTTAGGGGTGCAACTGCATCTAGGGTATTGCGCAAGGTTAAATTGAGTTCCTCAGTTAGGTGATTAACTGATTTTTGTCCTCTGACGTCCTTGGGTAGGCAGAAGGAGTCTGGAAGGGCATCACGTAATTTTTGTGTTGTCTGAGAATTTATAGCACGACTTTTGATGCTCCTTGGTTGGGGTCTGAGCAGATTATTTGTTGCGATTGCAAACGTAATAAAATGGTGGTCCGATAGTCCAGGATTATGAGGAAAAACATTAAGATCTACAACATTTATTCCATGGGACAAAACTAGGTCCAGAGTATGACTGTGGCAGTGAGTAGGTCCAGAGACATGTTGGACAAAACCCACTGAGTCGATGTAGTAGACACTGAAAGGGGACAATGAGAGGAAAGACATAATAATTCACATCAATAACGAAAAAGATATTACAAGTTACATACATTAACATGTAGTGTGTGCGCATATATCAGTTCTACATACATGTCAGTAACTACACACAACAAGTAGGTCTCATGGGGGAGAGATGTTGTGCCGTGAGGTGTTGCTTTATTTGTTTTTTAAACAAGGTTTGCTGTTCGCTTACGCTATACAAGATGGAAGGGAGTATAATACTGTACATTTCCTTGAATTTGTTATGGACCTGGGGACTGTGAAGAGACCGATGGTGCCATGTCTGGTGGGGTAAGTGTGCATGTCAGGGTTGTGTTGGTTATGCAAGCAATTAGGAATTTACAACGCATTAATGTTTCTTGTAAAAACAAGTGGTCCGTTTTTACTCAACTCTTAGCCAAGAGAGAGGCATGCATAGTATTTATATCAGCCCTCTGATTACAATGAAGAGCAAGATGTAAGGTTCTGTTCTGGGCCAGCTGCAGCTTAACCTCTTTCAGCTAGTGGGCAGAATTTTTTAATTTTGAAAAATAACGTTCCCAAGGTAAACGGACTATTTCTCAGGTGCAGATGCTAGAATATGCATATAATTGACAGATTAGGATGGAAAACACTCTAAAGTTTCCAAAACTGTCAAAATATTGTCTGTGAGTATAACAGATCTGATTTTGCAGGTGAAAACCTGAGGAAATCCAACCCGGAAGTGCCTTTTATTTGGAAAAATCCCTGTTCCATTGCTTGCCCCTCCTCCATTTAAAGGGGTATCAACCAGATTCCTTGTCCAATGGCTTCCTCAGGCTGTGACCAGGCTTTAGACATAGTTTCAAGCTTTTATTTTGAAAAATGAGCGAGATTTATCAAAACGCGTCAGGTGTCCTTTGATTAGTTCCTGCGCCCGAGAGATGTGGCTCGACATTTTCTTTCTCTGTAGTATTGAACAGTTTACCGTCCGGTTAAAATAAGATCGATTATGTATGTTAAAAACAACCCGAGGATTGATTATAAGAAACCTTTGACATGTTTCTATGAACATTACGGATACTTTTTGGAATTTTCGTCTGCCAAATTAGGTCTGTTATACTCCAAGACAATATTTTGACCGTTTTGGAAACTTTAGAGTGTATCCTAATCTGTCAATTATATGCATATTCTAATATCTGGGCCTGAGAAATAGTCCGGTTACCTTGGGAATGTTATTTTTCCAAACATAAAAATTCTGCCTCCTAGCTGAAAGAGGTTAATTTGTGTACAGAGAAGTAGCATTGTATTTGGTCAAACAAAATCTAACAGTTTGCTAAGAGATGGCACCAAGCTGATAGAACCAGTAAGGGCCGGTTTACCACTCTTGGGTAGTGGAATGACTTTGGCTTCCCTCCAAGCCTGAGGACAAAGACATTTCTCAAGGCTAAGATGAAATATATGACAGGAAGGGAGTGGCTATAGAGTCAGCCACCATCCTCAGTAGCTTTCCAGCTAAGTTGTCAATGCCGGGAGGTTTGTCATTATTGATTTAACCAAGAAGGAGAGTGATGGAGTGCTGCATCAGATGACCTGGCCTCCACAATCACCCGACCTCAACCCAATTGAGATGGTTTGGTATGAGTTGGAACGCAGAATGAAAGGAAAAGCAGCCAACAAGTGCTCAGCATGTGTGGGAACTCCTTCAAGACTGTTGTAAAAGCATTCCAGGTGACTACCTCATGAAGTTGGTTGAGAGAATGCCAGAGTGTGCAAAGCTGTCATCAAGGCAAAGGGTAGCTACTTTGAATAATCTCAAATATAAAAATATATTTTGTTATGTTTAACACTTTTTTGGTTACTACATGATTCCATATGTGTTATTTCACAGTTTTGATGTCTTCACTAGTATTCTATAATGTAGAAAATTTTAAAAAACTTGACTGAGTAGGTGGGTCCAAGATTTGTAATGGTACTCTATATATAAACTGTTGACGTCGGAAGATTACATGCACCTCAGCCAAATACATTTCAACTCAGTTTTCACAATTCCTGACATGTAATCCTAGTAAAATTTCCCTGTCCTAGGTCAGTTAGGATCACCACTTTATTTTAAGAATGTGAAATGTCAGAATAATAGTAGAGATGATAATTTATTTGAGCTTTTATTTCTTTCATCACATCCCCAGTGGGTCAGAAGTTTACATACACTCAATTAGTATTTGGTAGCATTGCCATTAAATTGTTTGACTTGGGTCAAACATTTCGGGTAGCCTTCCACAAGCTTCCCACAATAAGTTGGGTGAATTTTGGCCCATTCCTTCTGACAGAGCTGGTGTAACTGAGTCAGGTTTGTAGGCCTCCTTGCTCGCACATGCTTTTTCAGTTCTGCCCACAAATCTTTTATAGGATTGAGGTCAGGGCTTTGTGATGGCCACTCCAATACCTTGACTTTGTTGTCCTTTAGCCATTTTGCCACAACTTTGAAAGTATGCTTGGGGTCATTGTCCATTTGGAAGACCCATTTGCGGCAAAGCTTTAACTTCCTGACTGATGTCTTGAGATGTTGCTTCAATATAGCCACATAAATTTCCTACCTCATGATGCCATCTATTTTGTGAAGTGCACCAGTCCCTCCTGCAAGAAAACACCTCCACAACATGATAATGCCAACCCCGTGCTTCATGGTTGGGATGGTGTTCTTCGGCTTGCAAGCTTCCCCCTTTTTCCTCCAAACATAACGATGGTCATTGTAGCCAAAGAGATCTATTTTTGTATCATCAGACCAGAGGACATTTCTCCAAAAAGTACAAACTTTGTCCCCATGTGCAGTTGCAAACCGTAGTCTGGCTTTTTTATGTCGGTTTTGGAGCAGTGGCTTCTTCCTTGCTGAGCAGCCTTTCAGGTTATGTCGATACAGGACTCGTTTTACTGTGGATATAGATACTTTTGTACCTGTTTCCTCCAGCATCTTCACAAGGTCCTTTGCTGTTGTTCTGGGATTGATTTGCACTTTTTGCACCAAAGTATGTTCATCTCTAGGAGACAGAACATGTCTCCTTCCTGAGCAGTATGACAGCTGCGTGGTCCCATGGTGTTTATACTTGCGTACTATTGTTTGTACAGATGAACGTGGTACCTTCAGGCGTTTGGAAATTGCTCCCAAGGATGAACCAGACTTGTGGAGGTCCACAATGTTTTTTCTGAGGTCTTGGCAGATTTCTTTTGATTTTCCCATGATGTCAAGCAAAGAGGCACTGAGTTTGAAGGTAGGCCTTGAAAGACATCCACAGGTACACCTCCAATTGACTCAAATGATGTCAATTTGCCTATCAGAACCTTCTAAAGCCATGATATCATTTTCTGGAATTTTCCAAGCTGTTTAACCTCTAATTCCTCCCAAACCCGGATCCGGGAGCACCCCCCACAGTAAAAAAGCTGACTAGCATAGCCTAGCATAGCGTCACAAGTAAATACTAGCATCTAAATATCATTAAATCACAAGTCCAAGACACCAGATGAAAGATACACATCTTGTGAATCCAGCCATCATTTCTGATTTTTAAAATGTTTTACAGGGAAGACACAATATGTAAATCTATTAGCTAACCACGTTAGCAAAAGACACCACTTTTTTTACTCCACCAGTTTTTTACTCCATCAGTAGCCATCACTAATTCGACCAAATAAAGATATAAATAGCCACTAACCAAGAAACAACTTCATAAGATGACAGTCTGATAACATATTTATTGTATAGCATATGTTTTTTTAGAAAAATTTGCATATTTCAGGTATAAATCACAGTTCTACATTGCAGCTGCAATCTGAAATAGTGCCGAAGCTGCCAGAATAATTACAGAGACCAACGTCAAATACCTAATTACTCATCTTAAAACATTTCTGAAAAATACACAGCGTACAGCAAATGAAAGCCCAACATCTTGTGAATCCAGCCAATATGTCAGATTTTTTAAGTGTTTTACAGCGAAAACACAATATAGCATTATATTAGCTTAGCACAATAGCCAGAAACACAAGCAATTTACCAGCAGCACAGGTTATCGATCGTAACAATACAGCAAAAGATATATAATTTTTGACTAACCTTGATATACTTTGTCAGATGACAGTCTTGTAACATCATATTACACAATGCATATAGGTTTTGTTCGAAAATGTGCATATTTAGCAGCACAAATCGTGGTTATACAATGTGATGAGTGGCAACAGGTCATGCATTCTGGCCGGCGCCATCTTGGAAAGGCACCTAAGTTTACGATTATTTATCGATTAGATTGACTAAAAAATACAGGTTGGACAGCAAATGAAAGATGCATTAGTTATTAATGCAACCGCTGAGTTAGATTTTTAAAATTAACGTTACTAGACATACAGTGTGCGTTACAGCCAGACTAGTGCCGCAATAACGGCGGACAAATGCGTTTACATTTTTCCACATAAATACGGAATAACATCATAAATAGTTCTTACTTTTGGACGAGCTTCCATCAGAATCTTGGGCAAGGTGTCCTTTGTCCAAAAGAATCGTTGCTTGGTTGTAAAACGTCGTCTTCAACTTCGGAATTAGCAGCTAACAATAGCTATGTGGCCACAACATTCCCAAATCCCCAAAACGCAATACTAAGGAAATTCCGAAAATAGCAATATACTCGCATAAACTGATATAACTCGGTTTAAAATAACTTCGTTATGATGTTTCTAACACCTATATCGAATGAAATTACAGACGGATATAGCTAAGGCCGATAACTGAGCGTTTCAAAATGCCATCTTGAGGTCTTGCTTTGCGCAATGACGAACGACGAAAAGAGAGCGCACTTCGTTCCTTGGCCTTTTATAAGCGCTGAGAACTATGTAGACACTCCATTCCACTTCTCATTGGTTACTGACATCCAGGGGAAGGCGGGTGCAGTTCATGTCAACCCATAGGACACATACAGAGCTTTAAACTGATCTGAGAACAGAGCCTCGTTTTCAGACCTTCGCAGTTCCTGTCATGGATTTCGCTGCAGAAAGAGTTCTGGTTCACCCACAGACATAATTCAAACGGTTTTAGAAACTAGAGATTGTTTTATATCCAATAGTAATAATAATATGCATATTGTACGAGCAAGAATTGAGTACGAGGCAGTTTAATTTGGGAACGATAAATGTCCAAGTTGAAACAGCACCCCCTGTAGTGTCAAGAGGTTTTAAGGCACAGTCAACTTAGTGTATGTAAACTTCTGACCCACTGGAATTGTGATACAGTGAATTACAAGTGAAATAATCTGACTGTTAACAATTGTTGGAAAATTGACTTGTACAAAGTAGATGTCCTAACCGACTTGCCAAAACCATTTTTTGTTAATCAGACATTTGTGGAGTGGTTGAAAAACGAGTTTTAATGACTCCAACCTAAGTGTATGTCATCTTCTGACTTCAACTGTAAATATATATATATGTATATACATATATATATATATATTTATATATGTAGACAGTATATACAGCTCTGGAGAAAAAAAATTGAGAGCACTGCACATGATCAATTTCTCTGGTTTTACTATTTATATGTATGTGTTTGGGTAAAATGATTTTTCTTTTAATTCTATATACTACTGACAACATTTCTAACAAATTCCAAATAAAAGTATTGTCATTTAGAGCATTTATTTGCAGAAAATGAAAACTGGTCAAAATATCCAAAAAGGTGCAGTGTTGTCAGACCTCGAATAATGCTAAGAAATTAAGGTCAAATTCATTTTTAAATAACACTATACTATACTATACTAATGTTTTAACATAAGAAGAGTTCAGAAATCAATATTTGGTGGAATAACCCTGATTTTCAATCACAGCTTGGCATGCTCTCCACAATGTCTTTGACATTGATGTTGGGTGACATTATGCCACTCCAGGCGCTAAAATTCAAGCAGCTCGGCTTTGTTTGATGGCTTGTGACCATCCATCTTCCTCTTGATCACATTCCAGAGGTTTTCAATGGGGTTCAGGTCTGGAGATTGGGCTGGCCATGACAGGGTCTTGATCTGGTGGTCCTCCATCCACACCTTGATTGACCTGGCTGTGTGGCATGGAGCATTGCCTTGCTGAAGAGCATGGAGCATTGCCTTGCTGAAGCACCCCCAGATCATCACTGATCCTCCACCAAATTTCACAGTGGATGCGAGACACTGTGGCTTGTAGGCCTCTCCAGGTCTAGCACCAAAATTTGGTGAAATTTGGTGGAGGATCGGTGATGATCTGGGGTTCATCACCGATCCTCCACCATTTATGTATTTCCAATGTTGTTGTTGTTGTTGTTTTGTTTTTTGCAATCCACAAAAAATGTAATCCTGCAACCCACCTGAATCCCTATTTCAACCCGCAAGTGGGTCCCAACCCACAGTTTGGGATCCACTACTCTACAGTATGAGAGTGTTTGAGGGTTGAAGGGAAGTGTTCCTAAGCTCTCTCCTCCTATTAATCATATTTGTCTGTTTTAACTCCAATACAAACAGCAAATCGATCTCATCCAGCCTCATCTGAAGGATCTTTGAAGTTATCTTGGTAACAGGACTCACTTTCCCTCCAAAAAGAGACTGGTGCAATATTTATCACGCTTCACAGAAATGTGAATATTACAAAAAAGAGAGAAAATCCTTGACATTTTCATCAAAAGCATTTTAATCAGGCAGTCTGCAGGTCAACTAATGACTTCACAGAGAGAGGCCCTCGCCGGGCAGTTAGCTTCAAAGCGCTAGCTCATTAGCGTTAGCGCCTCTGATTATGATACTCAATCTCACATAGGCTACACTCCATCTCTCCATATCACACACACACACGCTCAGCCGTCATTAGAGTAGTTAGCATCATTAGTATGATTAGCAGCCAAGGTCAGTGTTTTGAAGCCACAGACAGCAACATCCATCTTCCTTCAACCAGCCTTTCAAACGCACGCACACAAGCACACACACACACACACAACCCAGCCTTTTAAAATGTCTCCCGCTACTCTGCTACTCTCTGCCCAATATTTCAGTGCTGTAATTAGAATCTTCCTCTCTGCTTTTCACTCACACACATCAGAGAGGAGAGGAAAGGGAGAGAGGTGAGATGAGGAGGAACAGAGACGAGAGGAGGTGAATTGAGGAGAGGAAGAAAGAGGAGAGGAGAGAAATTGAGGTGAGAGGAGGAGATAATTGGGGAGGGGAGGAGTGGAGAGGAGAGGAGAGGAAAGGAGGAGAGGTGAGATGAGGAAGAACAGAGAGGAGGGGAGAGGAGGTGGAGAGGAGGTGGGGGAGGAGAGGAGGAAAAGAGGAGAGGAGAGGAGAGAAGGGGACGGAGGAGAGGAAAGGAGGAGAGGAAAGGAGGAGAGGAGAGGTCAGATATGTTGTTGATGTTATGGTTAGGGTTATACAGTGCCTTAAGAAAGTATTGATACCCCTTGACTTTTTGCTGTGTTACAGAACAAAAAGGAGGACAAAAAGTTTAAAAAGTATAAAAGATATCAAAAAGTTAAATGTAAGCACACTATTCCACAACAGTCTACACGTTATAAAGTTTGAAAGCCTTTCTAGCATAAACGGTGTAAGAGGAGTAACTTGCGAAATAAGTATGATGAGGATTTACATTCGTGACTTTTGCTTCGCAAGTCCCACCTAATAAGAAGGAAGTGGAGATTTAAAGACCCATTGATAATAAGAAGAAGAAGAAGTACACTACACACACACACTTTGGATTTTTACATAAATAAATAAATAGATTTTTTTGTCACTGTCATACACACAATACCCCATAATGTAATTTTTTTATTATGGTTTAAAAAATGTTTACAAATGAATACAAAATTAAAAACTGAAATATTGTTAATGAGCCTAAATAAGTTCATGAGTAAAAGTGTGCTCATCAAGTCCCATAATAGACTCACTCGGTGTGCAATAAATCAAATCAAATCAACAACAACAACAAAATATTCATACACATGGATAGCAGATGTTAATGCGAGTATAGTGAAATGCTTGTGCTTCTAGTTCCAACAGTGCAGTAATATCTAACAAGTAATCTAACAATTCCCAACAACTATCTAATATACACAAATCTAACAATAATAGTGTTAACATGATTTGTGAATGACTAACTCATCTCTGTACCCCACACATACAATTATCTGTAAGATCCCTCAGTTGAGCAGTGCATTTCAAACACAGATTCAACCACAAGGACCAGGGAGATTTTCCAATGCCTCGCAAAGAAGGGCACCTATTGGTAGATGGGTAAAAAAAATCATAATTATCAGACTATCCCATTGAGCAAGGTGAAGTTATTAATTACACTTTGCATGGTCTATCAATACACCCAGTCTCTACAAAGATACAGGCGTCCTTCCTAACTCAGTTGCCGGAGAGGGAGGAAACGGCTCAGGGATTTCACCATGAGGCCAATGGTGACTTTAAAACAGTTACAGAATTTAAAAACATCCTAAAGATTGATTCTATACTTCGTTTGACATGTTTCTAGGGACTGTAATATCACTTTTCGTCTGAACTTTTGCCTGGACCTGCCCTCGCGTAGTGAGTTTAGATTGTGTACTGAATGCGCGAACCAAAAGGAATAATTTGGACATAAATGATGGACTTTATGGAACAAATCAAACATTTATTGTGGAACTGGGATTCCTGGGAGTGGATTCTGATGAAGATCATCAAAGGTAAGTGAATATTTATAATGCTATTTCTGACTTATGTTGACTCCAACATGGTGGATATCTCTTTGGGTTGATTTGTCGTCTGAGCGCCGTACTCAGATTATTGCATGGTTTGCTTTTTCCGTAAAGTTTTTTTGAAATCTGACACAGCGGTTGCATTAAGGAGAAGTATATCTTTAAATCTGTGAATAACACAGATGTATCAATGTTTATTATGAGTATTTCTGTGATTTGATGTGGCTCTTTGCAAATTCACGGGATGTTTTGGAGGCAAAGCCAAATGTAAACTGAGGTTTTTGGATATAAATATGAACTTGATCGAACAAAACATACATGTATTGTGTAACATGTTGTCCCTGGAGTGTCATCTGATGAAGAATATCAAAGGTTCGTGATTAATTTTATCAATATTTCTGCTTTTTGTGACTCCTCTCTTTGGTTGGAAAATCGCTGTATGCTTTCTGTGACTAGTTGCTGACCTAACATAACGATATGTTCTGCTTTCGCCTAAAATATTTTTTGAAATCGGACACTGTGGTTGGATTAACGAGAATTTTATCTTTAAAATGGTGTCTAATACTTGTATGTTTGAGAAAATGGAATTATGAGATTTCTGTTGATTGAATTTGGCGCCCTGCAATTTCATTGGCTGCCGCTAGCGGAACCACAGTCCTAGACATGTTAATGGCTGTGATATGTGAAAACATGAGGATGGATCAACAACATTGTAGTTACTCCACAATACTAATCTAACTGACAGAGTGAAAAGAAGGAAGCCTGTACAGAAGAAAAATATTCCAAAACATGTATCCTGCTTACAACAAGGCACTAAAGTAATACTGCCAAAAATATGACAAAGCAAATAACTTTTTGTCCTGAATACAAAGTGTTGTGTTTGGGGCACATCCAATACAACACGTTACTGAGTACCACTCACCATATTTGAAAGCATAGCGGTGGCTGCATCATGTTATGGGTATGCTTGTAATTGTTAAGGACTGGTGAGTTTTTCAGGATAAAAAATTAATGGAATGGAGCTAAGCATTGCGAAAATCCTAGAGGAAAACCTGGTTCAGTCTGCTTTCTACCAGACACTGGGAGATGAATTCACCTTTCAGCAGGGCAATAACCTAAAACACAAGGCCAAACCTACACTGGAGTTGCTTACCGAGAAGACAGTGAATGTTCCTGAGTGGCTGAGTTGAAAATCTATGGCATGACTTTCTGTATTTAATTTTTAATAAATGTGCAAAAATTTCTAAAAACATGTTTTCACTTTGTAATTATATGGTACTGTGTGTGGATGTGTGAATAATACAGTTTAGGAACAAAATGTGGAATAAGTCAAGGGGTATTAAATACTTTCTGAAAGCACTGTATATATCCCGATTATTTGATTCTGAATCAGAGGACAGCAGGATATGGTTGTCCCCTTAACGTTTACTTAAAGGTAGACTCAGTGATGACGTAGGTGCACAAAGTAAACAGCATAGTGTGTCAATTCCGCAGTAACTAAGAGCGTTGAAGCACAAGGCTAAACTCCCACACTATTTTGGTCCCACACCGACCACGCTCTAACAGAGTGAAGCAAACCCACGCACATGCAACAGATTCTGTGTGGGAGTGAAGTCTTGCATCTCGTGCAATATCTGCCATGCTGCTCATGGAAACGTAATTTCACAGAGTTTACCTTTAAACAGGTACAGTATTTGTGACCCACCACCTGGATTTGGTCCTATATAGCAACATTTTCAATTATGTTTTTTACATTGGATAAAAGTAGAGACTCGGGGCTAGAAAATGTTATGTCATACACTGCAGTTGAGGAACAATGGGAAAGTAATTCTGCTATGAAAGTTAATAAACTTGTAACCCCTCTTTTGAGAAAATGGCCCGTGAATGTTTTGGTAAACCTACTGGAGAGGTCTACTGGAGAGCTCTCAGATAGATTGTAGCTTCCATCAATGTAATTGTCTGCAACACTTCCAATCCCCAATATATTTTTTTGCAAATACATACATACATACATACATACATACATACATACATACATACATACATACATACATACATACATACATACATACATACATACATACATACATACATACATACATACGTACAGTACCAGTCAAAAGTTTGGACACGACTACTCATTCCAAGGTTTCTCTTTATTTTTACTATTTTCTACATTGTAGAATAATAGTGAAGACATCAAAACTATGAAATAACACATATGGAATCATGTAGTAACCAAAAAAGTGTTAAACAAATCTAAATATATTTTATATTTTACATTCTTCAATGTAGCCACCCTTTGCATTGATAACAGCATTGCACACTTTTGGCATTCTCTCAACCAGCTTCATGAGGTAGTCACCTGGAATGCATTTAACAGGTGTGGCTTGTTAATGTGTGGAATTTCTTTCCTTCTTAATGCGTTTGAGCCAATCAGTTGTGTTGCGACAAGGTAGGGGTGATATACAGAAGATATCCCCATTGGGTTAAAGACCAAGTCCATATTATGGTATGAACAGCTAAAATAAGCAAAGACAAACGACAGTCCATCATTACTTTAACTTCTCTAGGATAGGGGGCGACATTTTCACTTTTGGATGAATTGGTGCCCAAATTGAACGGCCTCATACTCTGTCCTAGATCATATGATATGCATATCATTATTACTATTGGATAGAAAACACTCTGAAGTTTCTAAAACTGTTTGAATTATATCTGTGAGTAAAACAGAACTCATATGGCAGGCAAACTTCCAAATAGGAAGTGAAAATTCTGAAATGGGTCGCTGTGAAAGCCATCGCCTATTCAATTCTCCTATATTTATGGATCTGCATGCACTTCATACGCCTTCCACTAGATGTCAACAGGCAGTAGAACGTGGAATGAAGCATCTAGCATGATGTGGGGCCGAACGAGAGCTTTTGGAGTGACTGGTCAGGCAGATTGCCAGTTCTTGGCCACGCACTCTGGGCATGGGATGTCCTTGTTTGCAATGAGTCATATAGGCATGAAGAAATGCTCCGTTTGGGCCGTTATTGGATATATATGAGAAAAACATCCTGAAGATTGATTCTCAACTGAGTTTGACCAGTTTATTCGATTTGTAATATCACTTTTTGAAGTTTTCGTTCATTAGCGTAAATTTGTATGGACACGTGTACTACACATGCTAGCCAAAGTTGCTAATTGGACAGAAGTAATGGACATTATAAAACAAAACAACGATTTATTGTGGAACTAGGATTCCTGGCACTGCATTCTGATGAAAGATCATCAAAGGTAAGGGAATATTTATGATGTAATTTCGTATTTCTGTTGACTCCAACATGGCGGAGAATGGCTGAGCGCCGTCTCAGATTATTGCATGGGATGCTTTTTACTAAAGTTATTTTTTAAATCTAACACAGCGGTTGCATTAAGAACCAGTGTATCTTTAATTATATGTAAAACATGTATCTTTCATCAAAGTTTTATGATGAGTATTTCTGTATTTCACATTGCTCTCTGTAATTATTCTGGCTATTTTGGAGCCATTTCTGAACATGGCGCCAATGTAAAACCACGATTTGTGGCTATAAATATGCACATTATCGAACAAAACATAAATGTATTGTATAACATGATGTCATATGACTGTCATCTGATGAAGATGTTCAAAGGTTAGTGATTAATTTTATCTCTATTTGTGGGTTTTGTGAAAGCTATCTTTGCTGTGAAAAAATGGCTGTGTTTTTTTGGATATGGTGGTGAGCTAACATAAATATATGTTGTGTTTTCGCTGTAAAACATTTTTAAAAATCGGACATGTTGGCTGGATTCACAAGATGTTTATCTTTCATTTGCCGTATTGGACTTGTGATTTCATGATATTATATTATATTATTTACCTGTGGCACTATGCTAGGCTATGCTAGTCAGCGTTGCTGATGACAATGATCCCGGATCCGGGATGGGTGGTTCAGAGTTAAGAGCAGTATGGATGCAAACTATGAATCTACTCTCTATCTCCTAATGACAAACACACAGACACACAGACACACCCTCTATGAGTAGTTGGTGTGGGCCAATCAAATCACATTTTATTTGTCACATACACATGGTTAGCAGATGTTAATGCGAGTGTTTCGAAATGCTTGTGCTTCTAGTCCGACAGTTCAGTAATATCTAATAAGTAATCTAACAGTTCCCCAACAACTAGCTAATACACACACATGTAAAGGTGTGAATGAGAATATGTACATAGGTACATAAGCATAAGTAGGTAAGTATATGGATGAACGATGGCCGAGCGGCAATAGATCACATAAAAAACAGTATGTACATGTGATATGAGTAATATAAGATATGTAAACATTATTAAAGTGGCAGTGTTGAGAGTGCATTGTTTAAAGTGACTAGTGACACATTTATTAAAGTGCCCAGTGATCGGGTCTCAATGTAGGCAGCAGCCTCTCTGAGTTAGTGATGGCTGTTTAGCAGTCTGATGGCTTTGAGATAGAAGCTGTTTTTCAGTCTCTCGGTCCCTGCTTTGATGCGCCTGTACTGACCTCGCCTTCTGGATGGTAGCGGTGTGAACAGGCACTGGCTCGGGTGGTTGATGTCCTTGATGATCTTTTTGGCCTTCCTGTGACATTGTGTGCTGTAGTTTGCCCCCGGTGATGCGTTGTGCAGACCGCACCACCCTCTAGAGGGCTTGCGATTGAGGGCGGTGCAGTTGTCCTACCAGGTGGTGATACAGCCTGACAGGATGCTCTTGATTGTGCATCTGTAAAGGTTTGGGGTTTTGGGTGACAAGCCACATTTCTTCAGCCTCCTGAGGTTGAAGAGGAGCTGTTGTGCCTTCTTCACCACACTGTCTGTGTGGGTGGACCATTTCAGTTTGTCTGTGATGTGTACGCCGAGGAACTTAAAACTTTCCACCTTCTCCACTGCTGTCCCTTCAATGTGGATAGGGGGGTGCTCCCTCTGCTGTTTCCTGAAGTCCACGATCATCTCCTTTGTTTTGTTGACGTTGAGTGAGAGGTTGTTTTCCTGTGTGGCCCCCTGTGTTGAGGGTCAGCGAAGTGGAGGTGTTGTTTCCTACCGGCCCGTCAGAAAGTCCAGGACCCAGTTGCACAGGGAGCATTTGAGACCCAGGGCCTCCAGCTTGATGATGAGCTTGGAGGGTACTATGGTGTTGAATGCTGAACTGTAATCAATGAAAACTATTCTTACATAAACTCAGAAAAAAAAGAAACATCCTCTCACTGTCAACTGCGTTTATTTTCAGCAAACTTAACATGTGTAAATATTTGTATGAACATAACAAGATTCAACAACTGAGACATGAACTGAACAAGTTCCACAGACATGTGACTAACAGAAATTGAATAATGTGTCCCTGAGCAAAGGGGGGTCAAAATCAAAAGTAACAGTCTGGTGTGGCCACCAGATGCATTAAGTACTGCAGTGCACCAGATTTGCCAGTTCTTGCTGTGAGATGTTACCCCACTCTTCCACCAAGGCACTTGCAATTTCCCTGACATTTCTGGGGGGAATGGCCCTAGCCCTCACCCTCCGATCCAACGGGTCCCAGACGTGCTCAATGGGATTGAGATCCGGGCTCTTCGCTGGCCATGCAGAACACTGACATTCCTGTCTTGCAGGAAATCACGCACAGATTGAGCTGTATGGCTGGTGGCATTGTCATGCTGGAGGGTCATGTCAGGATGAGCCTGCAGTAAGGGTACCACATGAGGGAGGAGGATGTCTTCCCTGTAACACACAGCGTTATGATTGCCTGTAATGACAACCAGCTCGGTCCGATTATGCTGTGACTCACCGCCCCAGACCATGACGGACCCTCCACCTCCAAATCGATCCTGCTCCAGAGTACAGGCCTCGGTGGTACGCTCATTCCTTTGATGATAAACGCAAATCTGACCATCACCCCTAGTGAGACAAAACCTCGACTCGTCAGTGAAGAGCACTTTTTCCAGTCCTGTCTGGTCCAGCGACGGTGGGTTTTGTGCCCATAGGCGACATTGTTGCCGGTGATGTAAGGTAGGTCCTCACCAGACAACAGGCCTACAAGCCCTCAGTCCAGCCTCTCTTAGCCTATTGCGGACAGTCTGAGCACTGATGGAGGGATTGTGCGTTTCTGGTGAAACTCTGGCAGTTGTTGTTGCCATCCTGTACCTGTCCCGCAGGTGTGATGTTCGGGT